>NW_008600659.1:0-9243 GCF_000691845.1 Merops nubicus
CAGCCACTCTTTGGGTGTGGTCAATTTTATACCATTTGAGCACAGCCACGTCAGTATTTGAGTCAACAGCGAGTGGCAGTGAGAAACAACAGCTGCGAGATGGAGGCATACCCTGGGTAGTAATGGCACTAGCCTTGAGTTTTTCTCTAGCCTGTGCCCTGGCGTGAAATTCTTTCATGCTCTCCATCTATGACTGTAACACAGAAGTTACTTTAAGCTGTCTGCATAACGATCCATACTGAAGGACTAAACTGCTTTATAAACTGCCCTTCCTTGTAGAGGTGTTAGAAACTGCACTACTCAATACTTGCTTAGTATCTGCAACTCCTATTACATTACTATTCTTTAAACAATTTGCAGTGTTTTGGCAAATAAAATTTGCTTTGGAGCTCAGAAGTATTTTATTTCTGTTTGATAGAATTTTATCTTTTCTCTAAAATCTGAAACTGAGTCTGTATACATAAACCACTGAAAAATGTTACCATTCAGAATTCCAGGTGTAATTAGCACTTCATTAACTCACCCCTTTATCTCCTCTTGTTTTGGAATTGAATTTCACTGTCTTTAAACGGGCTCGTTCTTTTTTCTCAACTCTACCACAAAACAGACAAAAAAAGATAAATCAGTAAAATTCCAGAATTTCATGTTGCTACTTGTTACAATGTAAGTGTACAGGTGCACTATTTGTAGTACAGATTTCTACTGCTGATGCAATTAGCTATAAGAATATTGGAGTACTTTGTGATTATATAGTTTCAATAAACCCAGAGGGTGCAAAGAGAAAACAGGACTTGATTAAGACACAACAGCAGATATTAAAATTCATAATACCTAGTCTCTTATTTGGTTTTCTAGTACAACGACAAACACCTTGCAATTTGTTCTGGCCAACAAAGAAAAGATTTGCAAGTTTTCCAGGTTTCGGGTAAAAAGAATTCATGATAGTGTCATGATGTGAATAAAATTCACTTCGCAACTTTTCATGCATAAATGGTATTATGTTATTAAACCCACATGTCCTGTTATTAAACCCATAACTTGCTTACACTGCAAACAGAGAAATGAATTGGACAAGCTTTATCAACTTCCACACCCAACGCTAAGGCTAAAAAGGATTTTAACAAACTTCTCATTGGTTTAGTCAGAGTCCTGGTACAGATTACTTACTAAAAAAATACAAAAAAAGTGGCTGATGTGGTACAGAATTAATAACAAAGAGCAAAACATGTGCAATATATATGTTAATGATATCAGATGTTTAACAGCAGACACCTCAAAGCCAGTACAGTGACATACCTGCGTTTGCTTGGGATAACTCCAATTTCATCGCTTTCTCCATCTGGAGTTACCTGTCGTGCTTGCCACCATTCATCATCAGAAGCATTAATGACATGGAGAATATCACCAAATTTGAAGTTCAACCCTTGACTTGGAAGGCCGCTATCTTTAGTCTTGTCATAATCAAAAAGAGCTCTACATTGAAAAGAAAAAAATTACACATAGAAAAAGAAAACACCAGGGAATTATGACTAGCACAAAGTATGAAGCAAGCTGCCTGTGCAGTTCATCGATGATTGCATCATTCTTACAGTAGCTTAAGTCAAGAACAGCAAATGCCCTCTGTCACATACACAGAGAATCTGTACTACAGTGTCCACTAACACTTTTAAGTTTTAATGAATGAGAATAAACTTAATCCAGAGCAAGATTCTAGAGCTTTATCAAAGGTCCACACAAGACGCTTCCCCCAATTCAGTAAGAACTTTGCATACAGCAAGTTAAATGTCAGCCTAGGATAAAAAAAAAACGCAAGCAAGTATTTGAGGTGTAAAGCACTGTTGGAAGTTCTGTAATGTTTACTGTTTTACATCAAGTTTTAAATTGTAATTATTTCAGTAAATAAAAATTATTGCTCACAGGGTTGCAGGGGAGAAGCCCCAAACAGCTTGGAAACAGGATTTGAACACAACTTTGCTACTGCAGTGCCCGAAGGCAATGAACCTTACGTGCATTCTTCTGGAAAATTCTCAACCATTTCAGGAAAACCTCATCCATTTTCTAAGGTAAGTCTGTAATCAAATAATAGGGGCCAGCAATACCTGCACACCAGCTGTGTGCCTACAGCTTTATTAACATGGCTTCTGCCGGCAAGGCTGGTTTATGCAAGTCCAGTATCATCTATTCCCACATTCATGTCTGCTTCGTACTGACTCCTTTTCCCCTTATTGCTTATGAGAACACAAAAAGCACATGGTGCATCATACTGCGGAACTGATCTGGGCTAAAATTAACTTTTTTTATCCCTGCTGGATCATTTTATATCTGGATTGGTTCCCTGAGGAACTGAAGAGACCAGCAGCATGTTTCTCCCAGTGCAATCGAGAATTTAGTGAAGATGTGGAAGTGATGTCAGGAGCCTCTTACAAAACTGTAAAAGATAGTCCTATTTTATAATTGAAAAATATACACCTCACCTATGTAAAGTGAGAAGTGCCTATATAACACAGAACTAAAAAAATCCTCCATTTTATTTCATCTGCAAGCTCATATGTTTGTCAGTGATGCACTTTCTAAACGATACCCGATCTGGAAATAAAGATGATATCAAGTCCATCATGAAGTAGCATCAACAGATTACAATGTGATTATTTAAAATGGTGACCTTTTCCTTCCCCAAATTTATTTAATTTCTTCACCCCAAGCACTAGTCTTATGTACCTTTCTCTGCTAGATTTTTGCCTCAGAATTTCTATATACCCATGTAAGTACCTAGTAGTCATAACTGCTCCAAAACATATTTTAGCTTTGTGATTTTTGCCTTTCTGAAGCACTGAGTGTTATTTCTTTGGGTTTAAACTGTATTTTTTCATAACCAATGACAAATTGCTTACAAGGAAAAATTTAAAATTCTGTCCATTCAAGTCATCTTAAGCATAAGGCCTACTGCAAAATTAGTTGTTTGAGACACCGCACCTTTCTTGAGCTATAAAAAGTACCTAATACATTTCATAATGGGCTAAAGGTTTTAACAAATGTTCTCTTAAATGTCCAGAAAAAGAAATTTTAAATTGCTTAGAAATATTTACTCTCATGATACACTAAGCCCTATATTTAAATACATAATACTTTGAATTTGTTAAATTTATAATATAATTAGGCTTTCAATTTTGAAAGAGCTTGGAGGTTGAAATACCACCTTCCTTCAGCAGTGCAGCTTTCACTACAGGATCTTCCAGTTTAATCCCATAACATACTTGAGACATCCTGATTCTTTCCTAAAAAATCAGAATGCTGGTTTTTTATTTTGAAACAGCCCAAAAATTGCAGGCAAAAAAAATTTATACATCTAGTAGTTATTCTTCCAGATTTGTTCTGCACATTTGTTCAAGAAACATTCTGGACAAATACGATTCCATATCTTAAAATAAATGGCACATAATCCATCACGTATTTTTAATGCAGATTCAAGTTGTATATATTTTCACTGAATTAATTAGAAGTCACATAAAATTTATTTCCTGAGAATTCTTCTTCATTTTCAAGCGATGATTCCTACCAGCACTATTTTTAACTTCTAAGTTTTAGTTTTAATATAAACTTCTACGAGCAGCACGCTGGGCCTAACAGCATTAACATGTATTGACTGCATGAGGAGAAAAAGTAACAGTGAAATGGAAGCACAAATGGATAAAAGCATATATTATCAACATGTGCTCTTTTAACTCGACAGTTATACACAATACGTTTTGCACAAGGAAAGCCACTTTCAAATACTTCTCCTCTGGTGAAGTGTTTTTCAGAGAAATAATTTTATTGGGGAAATAAGTCAAAGTTGATAAACATAATAAGATGAATTAGACTGTCACACAGTAGTGACAAAACAATCCAGGTAAAATTTACAGGAACACCAGGAACTGGTAACGATCAAATAAATGAACCAAAAAGCAAACAGAATTAACAGAAATCCCTTTTGATTCCATCTGATTAACATGGCTTTTCCTGTATACCTGGCAACTCATCAAACTACAAATCATTTCACCGCCAAGATGTTGTATTTATCTACAGACTGGTATACTAAAAAACAGCTCTTTTATTTAGTCCCAGTATGGAGACTTCTATTACAGATTAACAGTACCCTGTATAAATTTATTTAGTGCAAGTTATAAACACAAACTTACTAAAATACAGATTTGAAATTCCTGATCAACTACTGCTTTAAATGCAGCTCCATGATATTTACTATAAAGTTCTATTTAAATAAAAAGTCCTTAAAAATATTTTACACAGGAAGCACCAAGTCCTCCCTTTTATTTCACCTTGTATTACTCAAACTAAACAGCAATAAAAAAAGGTAACTTGGTTCCTTCATTTACAAATCTACAGAAATTGAAGTTAAGTTGCAAGTTTCATGAACATTTACACTTCAAAGCCAAAAATGTAATGGCTTTGTTAACAGTGCCAAATTTTCCAGTGTCTTTTTACTTGGCCACACTCATTACTTCCAGTATGATAGGCTGTTGATAAGTTTTACTGAAGCATTTCTTCTTTTAGGCTGAACAAAGCAATGAGGAATTACTGCAGCAAAAGCATCTCCATGTCTTATTTCATGAAACATGAATTAATCTTACCACTTCAGAATGAATCAAGGTCAGTTTATAAAGGATGTTCTCTTTGAAATAAATTATGGAACAAATTTTCTCCCTGCCAACACATTACCATAGAAACCTGATATCATGAAGGTATCTCACCTCCTCACATATGCTTTTTGAATCCACAGATGGAGGAGAGTAGTTATAGATATAGTTCAGATCCAAAACTAGAAACACTGTACAGCAGAATCGCTCCCCTCTTACAAGTATCAAAAGAAATACAAAGAGAAAATAAGAGAATGCTATTAAATCTGAATTAGTCAGCAGGAGAGAGAGAGTTAGATGTGCAAATGGTTAGCTGCTGCTGAACTGCTGTACTTGCATTGACCTCCAAAGACTGTTTCTTATGTTCCTATTCATCATATGTTGATATTCATACAATTAAGAAGAAAAATCTGCCATTTTATTTCAAATTGTATTTTCAGGCAAACACAACTGTCTTTCCTTAAATTACATAACACCCCTAAAATGTTCTTTACAGGCAGACTATTAATAAAGAAATGAAGTTTCAGTTCTGGCGACACAATGATGTATCGAATTTTGTTACCTTGTTACCATGCTTTTGAGGAACCACCAGAGATTATTCTTTCTAGAGCACTTTTATTTGATAAGTTTTCTACCTATCTGTTGGATTTACCATTCAATTCAGCATTATGTTATATAATTGGAATCCTTTAAGGCATATGCAAACCCAAATATTACAGGAAAAAAAAAGAAAGATAGCTTCAGTTACTAAAATTGGATTTACATCGGTACAACTAAATTAGAGAATGATCATACCACAGCACCTTATAATAAGGAATAAGCTGGGTAAGTAACATGTTCTGTCAGTATCTAGCAATGTCTGAAAAGATTTGCAAAACTTACTTCAGTTAGGTCCAAATTACAACAGAAACTAGACAGAACAGATGTGAACCCATCCTGTCTATACCAAGCTGACTACCAGTCTTTGGCATCTTTTGGTGTGAAGACAAGAGGAGTTCTCAAAAGCCCTAGCAGTACCCTCTGTTAAGAGATGTGGGTGGAGAAGTGTTTTTCCCTAGGAACTTTTGCTTTTTATATTTTTGTTCTGACTTATAACAAAGCTGATTACTGAGTCTCTAAAACCCTTCTTGGAAAGGGAATCGCTAGTCTCCGAGAGGCTTCTGGCAACAACCTGGAGAAGGCTGCATTTTCTGCAGCAGCTGGCAAAGTCAAAAGCTCAGCCTCAGTCATTTACAGATAACAGCTTCCAACAGTAGAATAAAAGCTCCATAAATGCAAAATGCTTGTCAGTGGCTTAAAATACCAGACCAATGTGTGAACATGAGCATAAGCGCTTTAGAACCTAATCAGGCTATAGCTAACCAAGCAAAATATAAGTATTTAGAATTGTTTAGGCTTAGTTATACGATGAGGGCTAAAGCGACAAATCTTGGGATTATGGAAAGGAAGATCTCGCCACAATATCCGTATGTGCGCCTACCTGTGGAAATTCTAAGACATGGATAACTGTGATATCAAGCCCTTATCCTCAGTATTTAAGGCATTTATCCTCAGAGGTTTAAATTTTGACCCCTAAATATATTTAAGATGGGCAAAGTAAAAAAAAAAAAAAAAAACAACAAAACAAAACCCAAGACCAGCTCTGCAAAAACAGAATCCAGATAAAGCTACTAAAATAATAGGTCAAAATATAAGTGCTAGACGTTACAGTCAGTCTAAACAGAAACCCTGTGTGAGTAATTTGCTACATTTGAATCAAAACCTTCAGAAATAGGTTGGAAGGGACTGAAGGATCTCCTGAACACAGATGCACTTACTCAGGTAGCTGCCTTGTGTAAGACTTGCTCCCTTTCCTGTTGCTCAGTAGACAGAGCACCATGAACAAAACAGTATCTGCTTCAGATGGTAAATGACAATAGCATCTGAGCCTAGGGTTTTACTAGGTAATCCAGTGAGGTCCTGCAATGTTTTAAACAAAGTTTAACACAAACACCAGCATTACCAAAGTCTTGGCTACTGAAACATTCTGGCCCCTGCCAAGAGGCTACTGGTGATCCCTATTCAATCCAGCGATGAGCTGGTTTGGGGAACTCAAAAATCAGTTTATTGTTAAAAATGCAATCTTTGTATCCATAGTCCATACTCGAAACATTATGCTCTATCAGCATATGATAACTGATGTAGGAGTTAGCTGGCACATTAATGACTTGCATCTTACTAAAATTTCACAGTGAAACCACTATTTTCTTAACTGCTTCATGCTCTTATATTTCTGCTTCCTTTATGTTTAACTCTATATGAATGAATTAATGAAGGACATTCAGTTCATTTGCTTTGATGCACTTGCTCTCTTGGTTACTATGGAAAATATTCTAAAACAAAACGCTGTTGGATATAGAAACAAAATTTCTCAACACAAGCTGAGAATACAAATAAAGTAAGCTGAAGGAAAGAAGATGGAAGTCTATGAAAGCTTAAGTGAAAGGGAGACTACACATTTGAATTGGAAAAGGAAGAATATAACGACTACTGCCACAAAACCACAGACTGAATTAAGCTAAGACTTCACATACACTGCTTTAAAGAATAAACATACGTTTTATTCTGAAGGATTATCACTTCTCTGACAAAAAGCAAGTAATAGCACCATTCTTCAAACATCATACAGAGTTCTCAGGGCTATTACTTCTTTTTCTATGTAATAGAAATATTATTGATATAGGAATATAAGATTACATTAATTGATCTAAAGTTTTATTTTTAATATATGTTGCATACAGATATCAATTTGTTGAGTTCAATAATGAGTAATTAATTGTATAAAAACAGAAATAGAGAAATACTAAGTCTACTGAAAAGCAGGAGGACACAGGAGCCATCCTGTGAGAAATGATTACCTGACATATAGGGATCTCTTCTGGCTGGTTCGCAAAGATCCTGATCCTGAGCTAATGCTGCTGTTCATCATCTGCTCCCGTAAATCATGTATTTTAGCTTCAAAACGACCGTATTCTGTAAGAAAGGGAGGCATTGCAATTCACTTCCCTTGAAATGCAGCAATTAAATTACTCACAAAAAAGCACTGAATATCTCAGAGAATAAGAATTTGTTATAGTTTTATCGATACCAGAAAAAAAAAAAATCAACTTTATTAAGTACTGTTTAAATATTCAAGGCTCTGACAAAATTCTACATTTATTAACTGAAATAAAATTTGAAATAATTGTGACTAGACAAAGCAAATAAAGCAAGTTATACTTTGCATTTTCATGGGTTTAATTTATAGTTCACAGAAACTATTTTTTTTCTAATTAAGACAAACATTTCTGTTAACAATTATTATTTTCACAGTTATATAAAGACTGAAACAGATAAATTTTAGCCCTGACCAAAAAAAAACCTTCAGAGCATACATGTGAAATACATAAGCTTATAATCAAGTTCTCTGTATTTTAAATATTAAATGTTAAGAAATGAGAATGAAAAATGTCTGTACTTTAAAATTACTGGACTTTGATTAGATAAAGAATTTAGCACTACAAGGTGGGAAATATGCAAAACATCTGAATAAAGACACTGTTCCCATGGGAGCTCAGGAAAGGAAAAAAATCCAGAATTCTGGCATGAAACTCAATCTACTTGCAAACGGCAGCAGAGATTCCCTCCACAGAATTATGTACAATGTTAATCCTGGAAAACCGGATTGTGTTCTTAAGCAGCACTGCGTACTAATAAAACTAAGCTAAATGCATCTGATTTTAGCTACAAAGGCAGACAGTAAAACAGTAATAGTTTCTTCAGGAAAAACAGTTCCTGAAGTAAGGTACTTACATGCCGTCAGCACAACATACGAACACAAAACAAGTAAGTTTTTGCTTCAGTTGAATAGTTTGGACTTCAGGATCAACAGATCCACTTGTAAAACCTTTCTAGTTAAAGGCAACGTTCTGCAGCCACCACCTTCGCCATGAGACCACGTGATGCCAGATTATAGCAAGTCAACAGTGGGAGAGCCAGGGTGTGTGCAGCAAGCAGCTGCTGACCTGAGGAATGTGTTGCTCTTCCTAGCTGCACCTTTGTTCCCTGCAGGCATCAAATTTACTCAGGAAATGCAAGATTGACATGGCTCTAAAATGTAAAAGTCTTGAAAAGCTCTTGAAAAATCTCTCAATTAAGGTTCCTTCAACAGCCATCTAAGTGCTATGAATGATTTACCATATTACAATCTGTAGCACCTTCTCCTGGTACACTCAACATACAGTGAGCACCAAGGCTAACAGACTAACCAGAGAAGAAAAGAAAAAAACACCTCTAAGTTACAGAAGACTGTTCTGTGAACCGGAATCTGATATATCATTTGATACACCAAGGCTACTATAAATCTGATGCTCTAGCAACAGCAACTATAATTAACACTATCCAGATTCAGACAATATGAACAGTTTCTTAAATAATCCTGACTTTTTTCCTTTAACACCAAAAGCTAGTAGTTTTTAAGATAGTATCTTAGCTTTTGAAACAGCATCCCCATTTTTACAAATGAAGTCCAGATCAGGTAATTTAATCTTAGCGGTTTGACAAGTTTGAAGACAACACCGAGCTGTGTGGT
>NW_008600660.1:0-3044 GCF_000691845.1 Merops nubicus
CTCTTCCAACCTAAGGGATTCTAGGATACTATGATAAAGGAAGGCTTTATTCAAAGCTAAATATGAAATCAGTATGTCTCTCAGTTCTTGTCTTGTGCTTCACCTTCCCATGCTTTTCTGTACAAATGAGGCCACTATACAGAGTCACAGAAATGACTGATGACAAAACTTATGGCCAAGCTGGGCCCTGAAAGTGCTTATGGGTTCTGCAGTCACGTGAAAGCACTAAGTTGTTCAGCCTTTCAGAAAAAAAGTATGTTCCCTCATGCTTACTGTAATGTAGTTTTCACTACATCTAGCCATGGCAAGTTAATGGCACAGACGCCTGTCTGCATTCGTTGTCATCTGTTATTCCAAGTATCCTACAATGTACTAGTCTGCCAAAAGGGATTGAACATTGATTCTGATTCTTGTTTTATTTGAACAACAACAAAAACTAATTTGTTTTTTTCAGTAACTAGAAGCATGGTAAGAAATTTGAAGGGGTTACTATATTTATATCTCTAGTCAGAGTTCCTTTGCAAATAAATGTCACTTTAAAACACCAGCAGGATTTAGGCAGCATAGCGTACCTTGCTTCCAGCAGATGAATCCTGGAATGCTTATATCATCTGGTCCCTTAATAGAAGGTGACAAGAAGAGCCCTTTAATTCTACTCACATATTGTCTCATTCACTCCAGCAAAATGCCTTTTGATTAAACAAAACATGCTAAGACATGGAATCTCTCACTTGCTTCAAATTCTCCAAGTGGAAATTCAACTAGACTTCATTAAGGATAAAAAGGGATACACTCATATAAGCTCTCATTTAGGTAACATTTGCAATCATTGGAGCACAAGCACTTAAGTTCCAAATTGCTTAAGTTTTAAGTTCTTCTGTGTTATGAAAATTTTATTAGCAACAGCATTTGATTCTGTGTTCATAGCAGTTTCCTTAATTCAAGCTAATATATAATAGCACTAAAGTATCCCAGTTTTTTAAAATATAAGAATGACATCTGTAGCAGAATTTTCAAAATATGATCTGCAGCTGGCCAAAGCCCAAAGCTGATGCAGCTTTTGAATGCGGGTCTCAAATCTAACCACCTCTTCCACCCAAGTTTGGCATGGAACATTTAATTTGAAAAGATTTTGCATGTGTTTGTTATAAGCATTTTTTAATTTTTTTTTTTTTTTTTTTTTAGTATTATACAGATAGAGTTTTTGTCCATATTCAGGAATAAAACTTGTCCGGAAGTTTCTCTTCATTACTAAGTTTCCCCCTGTCTCTCTTTGCTTTCTTTGTGCTAACTTTTGCTTTTTAGTCACTAGAAGCAGAGGTAGAATAATAAATCTTTAAAAAATAAATCGGATAAAATAGCAAAATGTGCCCTATTGAAATAACTCACACCACCAGGAGTGTTCATTAATTAGATGTAAACATGGATACCAGTAAATCACATCAGAAAAAGGTAGGGTGAGAAAAATGGAATAATCTCATCTGCACTTTGTAATATTATATGCTATTAAGATGGAAGGAGATGTTCTACAGGCAAGTGTATACATTTCTGATTTGTTTGATATACTGCCTTGAATTATTACTGTGCTATATATCTGTTTCTCTTGTATGGGTAAGAATGGAAGAGAGGAAAAAAAGAAAAGACTGCAGTGATCTTATTCTTCCTTTAAAACAATTGAAATGGGAATGTGTTTTTTTCCCCAAGGTTAGTGACACAGTACTGCAGTTTCATCACATATTCCTTAGAATCATTCTTCTGAAAAACTGTAGTAACAGATTGCTAGTGTCTCCCATGCAGGACAATTCACAGCCCGTGCTGCCCTCTGAGAGTATGACAACATTTGGACAGCTACTCAGCCTACTAAATTTAAAGTTAACATTTTGAAGGTTCTATGGGACTCAAGTTTGGCAAGCACAGTATAATCAACAAAATGGCATTACTTTTCAGCATATTTGAAAATATAATTCCCTGAAGATTAAAATGTGCTCTGGGGAAAGAGGCCTTACATTAGTTCTTCTTTTTTTGCTGAAAGAGACACAATTTATACAAATTAGTTCTGTTTTAATTAGCATGGCAGTGATCCCTGTTTTCACTGTGATTTTCCAATTGTTTGCAACTCCCTTTGATAAAACCGTCCTTACAAAGAAAATACCAGACAAACTCAAAGAAAAGTAACCACTCAGTTACTCTGCTTCGAATATAATCTTTTCCAGACAGACTCTGAGAGGCTGTACACAGAGGAGAAAGTTGTTCAGCTAAAAATAACCTTAAATACAAAGGGCGGGGGGTGAGGAATACAATATTTTAAAAAAGTGTCAAGAACTCTCTCACAATGGGGAAGTCTAGGACATCCAAACTTAAGGCTAGAGCTCCACCTCTCAAATCAAACCGCTATGGAGGACAAATAAAAGGACAGAAAGAGAAGTTAAAGCCAAAGTAACAACCTTAGCTTTGATTTTCTGGCTTCAGCCAGCCTATGCAATACCTTAAATACTCATAAACACAGGATCTACTCATGTTCAATAGAAAGGAATGGATACAATAGTTACATTCAAAAATTTCACTTTATATCGAACAACTCTAAAACACCATGCAAGGAAAAGAAGCTTTAGTGTCCATTATTCTGAAATTCCAGACACATCAGACAAATGGGACAGATGAGCCTTTTATAGCCCACATAATATGAAGACAACAGTACATTTCACCAGGTTCCAGTCTGAAGGGATACGTACAGGTACATCTACATATTCAGAGTGAAAGTGCTCAGTGAGTCTCAAGTCTATTTTGCACACACAGTAGATGCATTCTTCACATAAGTGTGCATGAGATCAAACTTTTCAGATGTAGTTCAGATGTATTCAATTCTGCTAGGACACGGTTGTTCATAAAAGTTACTACTTCACTAACAGTATACTATACTCAGCTATAAAACCTAAGAAATCTTAGCACCAGGGAAAGGTAAAAATTGTTCTCCTGCTGTTGCGTGAAGGCGAAGGGTAGGTGTGGGTGAGGAAGAAATAAACTTGGTAAGAGACAAATCCCCT
>NW_008600661.1:0-2921 GCF_000691845.1 Merops nubicus
TCCCCTCCAGTTCACTGGCTGTATCAGTGTCACATAATTAAATCAGCTTTCCTGTTTGCCTCTGCTTCCTGCTAATTGTTTGCTCACAGCTAGGATTAGCAAGTCAGGGTTATTTTTCACATATCCTCACACAGGTTTTTCTGCTGCAGGAGGCCACTTCATGGTTCTTGGCCACCTTACTAGCCTGCTCCTCATGCACTATGAGCAAACAGCTCTGTGGGCCTTGGAGGTGTAGGGAGATTGCTGGGCTTCCCAAGAGATCACCTGGCAGTTCTGCAGGCTGCAGAGGGGAGAGAAGCTGTGTCTATATATATATTTTTTTCCACTCTCTTTTGCAAAACATGTTGAAGGTTTTTCTATAAGGAGAAGTGATTTGACAACGGGGGTGTCCCCACTGGGCACTTGGTGAGCCTAACACCCATTCTTCAGATCAAGTTGCAGCTCAGGGGCTGGTCAAAAGAGGAGGTCCTCAAATGGAGGCTCGTGATAATCCCTTTGGGAACTGCTGAGCCACACCGTTTTAATGGCATTAGCATGAGGGGTAAGCCTAAAGCAAATACTTGGTGTCACTATTGCAAGTGCATCACAGTCTAAGAAGTTATCTCCCATTAGCTAAGCCCACAGAGCTGCTCAGGAGCCCTGCTTGCAGTCTGCCTCACCTATGAGCAAAATGAACCAGCTTACACCACCTTTATGATGCCTCTTCACTCTGCAATTCACAGAGGCTACAAGTGGGTTGCAAAGCTCAGATGACGAATTGGAAATGGTTTAAGGCAGAGTTACAGCATCTTTTATGAGCCTGGAATTATATCCTCAAGTCTGATCAAAATGCTTGAATAAAACACCTTGTTTTGGAAGGAGGAAAACAATTATTTTGTTCAGCTCATTAGTGCAGAAAGTATCTTCCTGGAACAGGCACTTGGAAAAAATCACTGATTTTCAAGAGGAGGGGGCAGAATATGGACCACACTATACTCTCTGCTCTGTCTTGCAAAACTACTGCTGGTGTGGCCTTGGTCTTTCACAAAACCATGTGAATTGTTTTGGTTTTTTTTCCTCTCTGTTGGGAGAAATTTATACTGAAGTCCCTAAAGTGTTGAAGAAAAGTCTACATAAAGATAACCGCAAGATTCTATTTTTTACACACTTTTTTTTTTTTTCAGAGTTAAAAACTTCTTTTCCGGTGCTACCAATTAATTTTCTACTCCTTGATGGCATGGGCTAAGAGTCTAAAGTAGCTTAAAATATAAATTTAACTGTTATTTCCTTTTTCCTCCATTATAAACAGACCCAAACATTTTTAACTGAACATCTGAGGGCTCTTGGCTAACTGATTTCTTTTTTCCCCCCATAAGCCCAGAGGTTAACAATAATAACAACAATTAAAATACCAGTCTTTCATCCTCAAAAGAATCTCTCTAGGTGCTTCACACTGAAGGCTTTATCTTGAAAAACAGCCTTTCTTTTTCATACAGGCTGTTTGACTTGTGGCTGCAGCTGCTTTCTGACTCCGGATGGCTTGGGTGAGTAATCCTGGGCCCTTGGTATTCCCTAGCCACCCTTCATGGAAATGCCCAACCTTTTCTGCTTTGCCACATTTTCTGTTGGGAGAGTCCCATCTCTTGTCTCAATATTCTTATATCCTTGTCGGTTCAGGAGGCATCTGGTAGTTTCCATGTAGGAAAATGGATTTAGGAGGCAGGGCTTGAACAGAAATACACCAAGCCTTGTGTAATGAAGGCATATTCCTCTTTTACCAGGCTCCCAACACTGCACTACACTTAAAGTGTAACGCTTAGATGTAGCTTGTGAGGGTGCAGCTAAAACTTTGCTGGTATTCAGTGAAGGGTGTACGTTGCCCCTACCGCCTTGGAAAGCATGTTGGGACTCAGGTTCAAGACTAGCTTTTCAGTCTTTCCCTTCCCTGGCCAGAGGATCCTCTTCTCCTCTAGCAGGACCTTGGAATGAAGGCCTGCGTGTATCAACCACCAGGAAACTCAGCTGCAGGGCTACACCCCAAAGGTGACCACTGTTCCCTGCTAGCAAGCTGGCCAGGGCTTGGAATGTGGTAAAGCACTGCTATTCCATTCCTTGTTTAGATTCCCCCACCCAACTTTCCTGCTAGTATAATGTTAGATGGAGCCCTGAGTAAATGAATCTGCTTTGCGTGGTTGCTAATTAATTGCCTAATTATTAGGCTGACTGATGGTTTAGTTGATGATTCAGTGGTTGCTGGTAACTTCATCACACGGGTAAAAGCATCCTTCATGTGTTTCCCAGGGAATGGAGTGAATACTAGGCTGGGAAACAGGAGTTTCTTCTAGCTCTTCCTTTGCCTTGGTTGGGTTTTGTAGCCTTGGGACAAAGGTCTTTGCCTCAGTTTCCCTGGTGACAAGTGGGAAGTAAGCATTCATATCTTATTGGGGTGTTACGGACATGAATTAGTTCCTGCTTGTTAAGGGTTCTTTGAAAATGTAAAAGGCAATTATCTGATTATCCATGCAACAGGCTGGTTTTCTGGTTGGCAGGATGGCTAGCAAATTGTTGAGCTACTTAACTAGCTTGGTTAATGACCTGGTGCTATTTACAAGAGGAACAAAACGCTGTTAGGATGTCTCCTTTCAGCAGTGTGGAGCTATGTGGTATTTTTCCCTGAGATGATGAATGGTAGGAACACCTTTATTCAATATAATAATTTTAGATCAAAAATCGGTACAAGGTTAAACTCTAATTCAGAGTTCTGTTTGGAATCAGTTGTTATTCAGATTTAAGCGTTTCCTTGGAGTAGAGTTCAGCCCAGTGGAGGGAAGCCTGAACAAATCATGGAGCAGGCACGTTTTTCCACCGGGGCAGGCAGGTGGGCCGGAGGCTTCCCCGCTGCCCTTTGGCGGAGGACGCGGGCGGGTCCTGCTCCGGCCGCG
>NW_008600662.1:0-2693 GCF_000691845.1 Merops nubicus
CCTACCCCCTTCCCTTCACACAACAGTGACCCAGCAAAACCTGGAACAAATAACCCAGTACAACCCACTCACGACATCAGCCATGATGCTCAGCTCAGATAAACACTTCCTCAGCCACACTCAAAAGCTGTGACACTAGAAATACACCACACATCTCAGAATGGGTGAGACCTTAGACAGACCCAAGCCTCTACAATTTGGTGATATACTATGAAATTAGCTATTGGAACAATCTGATCCTCAAATATATATCCTCCCACATCCCCAAATCAGAACTCGATATGGTACTAAGGCATCCCCCTGCTCCTTTTATACCTTCTTTTTTGCCACCCTCTCGGCCAACAATCACTGTTATCTAGCAAATCTGTCACTCCCTAAATGTGACTGTTAACAATAATCCCGTTTTCAATAAGCAGTCACTTTTAAAATCATCTCAGAACAAACCTTGCTTTTAGAGCATGGAAAAAATCCGCAACTGAACACACAAATGTATCTCAACCTTAACCACAGCAGTACTACCACTATCATTTCACTAATATTCTACACTTATGCGTAAGGACAATGCTACTTTCCTTTCTGTTAGTCAAGTTGATTTCCTGACATGACAGCCTAAAGCAAACTTTCTTTGGCACCAACCCAGAAACTGCACACTTACCTTACATACCTTATATTTGCTTAAGGAGGAGTACAACTAAAGTTCTGAACCAAGCCTATTGCCATCAATAAAGGAATACAAAAGTGAGTTTGTTGTCTACACCACACAAAGAAGAAAGAAGGTAGAAATCATAAAATATCCTTATTCAAAAGACTAAACCACCTTTCTTTAAGACTAAACTACAACTCATGCACATAATGAAACTTAAGTAGGGGTTTTGTTAGAGATGATAATCTGAAGTCCTATAAGATCACAGAATAAGAAAATGAAAAAAAATTTAAAATAGCATGAGACTACAATATTTTATTGTAGTGTTTTCAGGAACGTCGGTGATTTTTCCATTGACCTTTGACACTTTGGCAGCTGTCATTTTGTTGGTCTACTTTGAAAGTACTACTTCCTTTTTCTGTGCAGGGAGGAAGGGAAAAAAAATCAGATTTAGAATTGCATACATATTCAACATGCTTCTCTGTGTTGTGCTAGTACTTCTGCTTATAACATGCAAACTCACTTTGCCCTAATTCTGAGAAGTTAAAAAAAGAGAACATGGTTTCTACAGTCATTTGATTCTTCATCCAATGACCTAAATCATAGAATCACTCAATGACTGAGGTTGGAAGGAACCTCTGAAGATCATCTTGTCCAACATCCCTGCTCAAGAAGTCACCTAGTGAAGGTTGTCCAGGACGACGTCCAGAACAAGGAATTCTAAAGAACACATTTTTCTTATGCAGTAGCTGGCTCCTGATGACAGGATGGGTGAATGAGCATCTACACAAACCTCCTAAAATGTATGTCACCTAACAAACCTGAAATAGATAAAATTCTAACAATTATTTTATTCTGCCCACCAAAAAGAGAACTGTCCGTCTGACTGCAAAGCATAGCTTTCACCGATTTTTCTGTCTTTCTTCCTGTTTCTAAACAAATACGCATTCGCCTGGGGGAAGATATTTTGGGGTTTGGTTTGGTTTGGGGGGGGGAGAAACTAAGCTGGGCTTTTTTTCAAAGGAAGCAATTGACAATTTTTGTGACTGTCACTGGTTCCATTAGCTATAATAATCTCTTCTTTAGGAGTAGAAAAACATTAAAAATGTTGCCTTTGAAGACCCTGAAGCATACCAATTCAATTTAGGTTTCCAATAGGTACTGTAAAGATAAGCTTGTAGTGAAGGCCAAAGCAAAGAGTAGTCATCTCATCAGGAACAAAAGAAAACAGTCTTGCCTGGAGACATCACATAAGTATTGCAGGAAATTCAACAGAATCAGAAAATCTGTAGTTACAATTATGTTACACTCCATACTCTCATTTACATTGCATCTTTTATAAAACACAGAAACAATTTACTTGAGTTTGAATTAGTTTCCAAATGGAGAAATGTGATGAGCTCAGAAAAGGATATGTATCAGCCTTTTCTGCTCTTTGGACCTCTGACACTTCTGGGACTACAGTAAGTGCTTCTTAATTCACAGTGGCTTATTTTTTTTTCCCATATAAACAATGAGGAAGGACAGTAGTTCCTTCCTATGCTGCGTATGCTTCTTTTTATTTCTCACTACAAGATTGAAGAAAGTGAAGATTTTTATGTTCACAGTGGTATACTCTGGGTGATCTCTTATTCTGTTGAAGAGATAATACTGAGAAAGATAGCTGGCACTTTTACCTGTTCAGCATGAAGACTTTTGATCATCTGCAGTAGTTATAAAACTGGCTAGGCATAACATGCTTATGAACAACTAAGATATCAAGAGTCAGTCACTCAGTTTCTGCCTCTAGCAGCAAATCCTGAAGTAATCTTTCACTGTTATGGGTTCTGTCCTGTAGGAACTGACAGGTCAACATATCTGGGTTAAAAATGTTTATTTTCCCTCAGTTGAAAGAAATTTAACACATAAGCTACATATGCCTTGCTCATTATCAAACTCACGGCAAAGTACATGTATTTAGTGTCAAACTTCAGAAATTTCGATAGAAGAGTGATTTACCAGGTAATTTTCAGGCAGAACTATTACTTTACTCCTGCAGGCTTTCCCCATG
>NW_008600663.1:0-5666 GCF_000691845.1 Merops nubicus
TGATGCTGTGAAAAAGTTGCACATCTCCCTTTTGGCTTCTTTGTGACTTTGTAGCTATTGTAACTTTGACATTGTTAGAAGGAGCTACAGCCTGTTTTAACTTAGCTGAGCTGGGAGGAGAAGACTGAAGTATGACTGAAAGGAGCTAGACTGCTTCCAGTTCCCAAACTGGCAATTGAAGTACCACACAGCCCAGATACATCCTGAGTGCTGAACTCTGCACTGGGACAGCAGCACACTCAGCTTTGTGTCACACACAAGCCCTGTGTCCCATCGTTTTTCCCCACTGCTACTGCTCTCTGTGCCACCTTGGTTTTGCTGGAGAATGGCTGGACATTTGGGGCAGAGAAAGCATTTTGGGAAGAAGGAAAGAGCATAGATCCTAAGGCAGTAGAATGTAGAAGTAAGCAGGCACTGCTATCTGAGGAAAACCTGATCTTGCATGTATGGGACATACTTGGGACACAATCAGTGTGGCTGCCTCATCTCTGAGGAGTGTTTCCTAACTAGCAAACCCCTCTCAGGACATAGTCCAGGTGTAGCTGCTGGCTGTGCAGTGAAAACACCTACAGGATTCTCCTTGGAAAATGATTTTGTGGCATTACCCATCCATCTCTCTGCAGTTGCTGTGGTTTTAGTGCACCACTGCTCCAAACAAAGCCTGAAGGCCACAGTCCCTGACAGTCCTGAACTAGCAGTGGCTCCTTTCCTTTTCAGAAAGCCTCAGATCTGGCAGATATGATCACCCGGGTCATCCGCGAGGGGCTGGAAGGACTGGTGTTGAAAGACACAAAGGCAGGTTGACATCTCCTCTTCTCTGGGGTGTGCTGGGCCCTGGGGGACACCAGCAGACGGGGGGGCTGGGGATGGGGCATGAGGCTGAGAGTCCTTCAGACATCCCTGGGCCCTTGGCAGTGCCAACCCCCAGGTTGCTGCCTGCAGATCCGAGCTGCCAGGCCCGTGTGCTGGTGGGGCAGAGAAGCAGGGGCTGCCTGAGGAGGTGGCTCTCCACCACAGGACACTTCTGACCAGCCAGGGCTCTTGCCTTGCTCTGCACAGGGTAACTATGAACCAGGGAAACGCCACTGGCTGAAGGTGAAGAAGGACTACCTGAATGAGGGGGCTATGGCTGACACAGCAGACCTGGTGGTGCTGGGGGCTTTCTATGGGCAAGGCAGTAAAGGTGAGTCTCTGGAGCTGGCTTAAGTCAGAGATCTCTCAGTTCAGAGAACTCTTCCAAGCTTTTTCCCACTCCAAGCCTCCTGTAGTATTTGGTCTCCTCCCAGAATGATAGTGGCTGTAGCATTGACTGCTGCGCCCCCCATGTGCCAGGCTGGGAGGTTACTGTGGGTTGGCACAGCAAAGCCAGAAGATACAAGACACCCTGCTCTCCCCTCCTGCAGGTGGGATGATGTCCATCTTCCTCATGGGCTGCTATGATCCCAAGAGTGAGAAGTGGTGCACTGTGACCAAGTGTTCTGGTGGCCACGATGATGCCACCTTGGCACGTCTGCAAACGGAGCTGGATATGGTGAAGATCAGCAAGGTGAGAGGGGCTCTGGCATGGAGGTGATCCATGGAATGCTCAGCAAAGGGCTTGGTAAAGCCTTCTGCTGAGCTACAGTTCAGGTGCTGGTGAAATGCAGAATCAGAGTGCTCTGCTGGGAATGAGGAGAGGCTCAATGAGAGTTAAAGCAGAGACACTGCTCTGGCACAAACGAGGGGTAGGTGCAGCCAACTCCTGAGATGAGGTATTGCCTGAGATACGTGCTCAGACACTGAGTGAGAAGCCTGGCACCATCTCTTTCCCCCTAAGACAAAGCTTTACTGGGAAGAGCAGAGCAGATGCTGGTTTTTTGGCATATTGTGGTTGGTGAAGACAGTCACTAGATGGGGCTGCAGGAGAGAAATGCTCGAGTCACACTGTTGTGGCTGGATAACCTGAATGTTGGAGTTAGAGGTTTTGTGAGTGACTTACTGAGGTGAAGGGTCTTATTTTTCAAGACTTGACTAATAAACAGCTGAACTATGGTGTTTACTTGATATCCTGAAGGCCATTTGCATCAAGGTTATAGAATCTTTAAAAATGGGTAGTTCTGTATGAATCACAGTTGGAGCAACGTTTCTGTTTTACACATAGACTGACAATGATTGAGAGCAGTGTTACAGAATTCCTGTGATTCTCTAGATGCAGAAACATCACACAGGCTGAAGCAAGGTCCATCCATGCAAAGGCAACATAGTACCTCTGTGTTTATCTACTTCTAGGTTAACTTTCTGCAACTTGTTTGGCAGAGATAGGTTCATATATGATCATAATAAGTGCTGTTATTTTGCTTTTCTACTTTTAATTAATAGGATCCTACTAAAATTCCAAGGTGGCTAAAAATCAACAAAATCTACTACCCAGACTTCATTGTTCCAGACCCAAAGGTAAGTGCTGCCCTAGTCAAGTAACTAAATTTTCCAGCCCTAATACACCAGTTTACCAGACTGCATTTACGTGTACAAATTGTCTCTTTCAAGATTAATCTTCATACTTGGCACAGGAAATTAAGTGCAAACTTTTATCTCTGCATCTTGCAGGTGCATTTAAGGCTTAAGTGCTTCATGAAGAAATCATACCTGCAGCACTTCTGGGAAATATTCTTGTGCATTAAATCCCTTCCAGAAGTGAACTTACTTTGAAGTTGAGGCGTGAAAAACGTGACTTAGAGCAGCTGAAGCACAACTGTAACCCAGAAGTAGTTGTTGTTCAGAATTTGTCAGTGTGCTTTGTACGTCTGATAGGAAAGGTGTTACTTAGAAATTGGCTGCATAGATTAGCTGAGGATCCCTGACTCATTGGTAAAAAATAGATGATTTTGTAATGAAGGTGACCAAGGTCAGTTTGTGTGTGTGGACCTGAGTGTGCTGGGGCAGGGAGGGGAGGTTTTTGGGGAGGCAGAGGAGCACAGACACATGAGTGAGTTCATGAGAGAACAGGGGAACGTGACGTGACTCTGCTGTGTTCAGAAAGCCCCCGTGTGGGAGATCACAGGAGCTGAGTTCTCCAGAGCTGAGGCCCACACTGCAGACGGGATCTCCATCCGCTTCCCTCGCTGCACCCGCATCCGGGACGACAAGGACTGGCAGACAGCCACCAACCTGCAGCAGCTGAAGGTGAGCTGGCACAGCACCCCGGGAGCAGCCTCTGCTTGAAAGGACCCCTCCAGACAGCAGGGTGTGCAGTGCAGGTGGCTGGGGATGGTACCTGGGACAGCAGGTCACGTTGGCCATCCGTTCCAGGCTCAGGCTGCTCGCTGGGTTATTCTGATGTGAGTCTTATTCATGCATGGGGCCTCTCGAGTCTCTCTGTGTTGTGCACTTTTGGGAAAGTCTGGGCTGGCAGCTTGTTGTCTCAGCTCTTTTAACAGCCTTCATGGTGAGGAATTTCCTTCCCAAAAGAGGTGACACCTTTATTCTCTTAAAGTGTTCGTGGTCGTTTGGTCTCCCATTAATTGCTGAGCTGGGGGGAGGTGTCTGGGAAGTGACTAAGGGCAGCCTGGCCTGGTTGCAGGGCACAGTGGCCAAGTGGCTGCTAGCCAGGACCCCTGGGGCTGCCCCCACCCCCCACAGCTCCTGTGCCTGATGGGAACTGATGGGCTCACTGCCATCCCAGCAGTCAGGCAGCTGCTGAGCTCTGCTCTCAGTGAGTCACTCTGGTTTGGGCTGTCTCCACACTGCCCATAGGGGTGCTGGCAGCAGATCCAAGTGCTTGTTACAGCCTGCCTGCTGTCCCCCAGGCTCCCTGTGCAGGTAGGGGAGAAGGTAAAATATCCTCCTCAGACAGGAGCTTGAATGAAGTTGACAGGAAAATGGCTGCAAAGAGGTGCAGGAAGAAAAACCACATGAGGAAACACTTCATGGGGGGAACCAAACAAGGGGAGACCACATGTTACAGCTCGTGTCTGATGTGAGGGGTCTCACTGTGGTTAAGGGCAGTGCTTTGTTTCTGCTGGCACAGGAGCTGTACCAACTCTCCAAAGAGAAGGCTGATTTCAGTGTTGCTGCTGGGGAAGAAGAAGAGTCCACGGCTGGCAGCAGTGGAGAGAACGAGGGGAGTTCCAGGTCTTCCACACCACACAGCACCATTAAAAGTCCCCCAAGCAAGTCACCTGCAAAAGCCCAGAAGCCAGAAGGTGAGATGGTGCTTTCCAGGGAGAGGAGCTTCAGGGCATGTGCTCTGCCTTGGGGGGTGCTTGGCTTTGGATCTTCTGTCAAGTGCTTGAAGATCCCGTGGCAGCTTTCATGTGCATGTCAGGGCTAATGGGCAAAGCTCTTCAGGCCTTGGTTTGGCCTGTGTTGTCCATAGCATGGATGAACAGCCAAGGCTCTGGGGGTGTGCTGGGCTTGAGAGGATGGAAACAACACTGATGATGTTGTTCAGTGGTGTTTGGGCAACTCATTTAGACAGTAAAAGCTCTCTGAGATTACATGCTGCTCAGAACATATCTCAAACCCAGCAGAGTTGTAGTTCATCCCAAAACTACTTTGGAGTGATTTCACTGGGACTGCAGTCCCTTTTAATTGTGTTAGATCAAGGTCTGTAGAAGGCTGATCTGAACAGCAGAGCTGCTGCTCCCATTCCTGCAGATCACATGCATTTTTTTGGCTGTGAACCAGGATTTAATTTTATTTGGATGAAATTCATGCATATAATTGGGCACCAGGATGGAGGGGGGTTTCCAGGCAGTAAACTGCAGAGCTGTGAAATGAGTTTGCTTCACCAGGGCTTTGTCACTGGGGAGCAACTTGAAGCAAATGTATGAGCAGTCTCAAAAAGACTGTGTGGTGACAGCAGGGAGGGAAACTGCACAGCAGCGTGCTGGAGGAGAGGACAGGAGGATGCCCCACAGCATTTTCCTACCTTCTAATGCATGGGTTTTCCAGAAAGTGGGGAACAGCCTTTTCCCTTTTACCCTCTTCATTATCCTCCCTCCACTTCAATACACAATCTGGACAGAGCACACAAATGAGAGAAGTTTTTGTTTCCAGAAAAGAAAGCAGTCACTGGATCCCCTCAAAAAGCAGAGGAGAAACGAGGGGAGAAACGGAAAGCGTCTGAGATGGAGGACACTGACAGAAAGGTACTGACAGAAAGGGACAGCAGCTGCCCTGGGCTGGGAGGGACCTGAGGCAGAGCCAGTTGTCTGGTCACTTCTGCCTTCCACCTGGAAAAGTGAAATCTTCCCCTAGCAGCACCCTAAATTAAAATGAAGTGTAAAGGCAGCAGCAGGCCCTGTTGTGAAGGACACAGGTGCAGGTGGGTGCAGTCCCCTTCTGCCTGCAGAGCTGGCACAACTGGGTTTGTCAGGCAAAAGGCCCATAAATACTCTGATCACCCACCAACAGCATCCTGCTCTACAAACCACTGTGACCACTTCACTGAGCCACTTCTGGGGGAGCTGGGAGCTGTTGAGGGAGAGAACTGTCCGTTCTGGCCCATTGTGCAGCAAACTGTAAGAGCAGATTAAAACAAAGCTGCAATTTCCTGATGAGCCTGGAGGACCTATTTTGATGTAAACAAGTCCCCTCCAAGGGTGGCTGTGTTCTCCAGCTAAGGAACATGAGCCTGTAAAGACAAAGACATGAAGATGATGTTCACTGGACTGTGTCAGCATCCT
>NW_008600664.1:0-8200 GCF_000691845.1 Merops nubicus
CGGGCGCCGGCCCTGGAGCTCCTGGCCTGGCCGTATCCGCGCACGCAGCCGCGCTCTCTGCGCTGCCCCGGGCAGGGGGTGTGGGAGAGACGCGGCGTGTCCCCCTCAGTGCACTCTGGGGTTTGTTGGCATCGGTTTGACATACGTGTTGGTGGCAGAAGCGAAGATCAAACCCTGCCGCTGCGGAAGCTGATGGGCATTTGCTCTAACGAGGCCGGGGTTTCGCCCAACGTGGAAGGGCTTACAAAGGAGCGTTGTTTCCAAAATCAGCTCTTTCCCCCGCCTTCCGCCAAGGAAACAACTTGCAGGGATCCGGTGTTGATTCGGGGGTGCGGGGTGAGTCCGTGCTGGAGCTCTCAATGTGCAGCTCTCCGTTGCCAGCTGCAGTCTCGAGATCCATGGTTAACGTAACAGAAATGACACGGAGGGATTTCAGCTCTGCCCTACCCTCCCACCGCCCCCACCTCAGACGGGAAAAGAAACTTACCTTATTGTTATGGAGCCTCTCAAATAGCTATTAATTAATATGCCCTGAGAGAGAAACAACACTTTTACTATTATTTCATTTTTTTTAATTACAGTGATAAAATACATTGCAGGTTGGTTTGGTTTTTTCTTTAGAAAAAACAGGTAAATTATTGTAGTCCTCTGAATTTGTATAGTTCACCTTATTAGAAATATGAATGGGTCATTAAAACTTTTACTTCTTCTGTTTTGATGGCTTAAATGTTAAAAAAAGGATCTGAGCCTGTATCCAGCCATTTAGCGCATAGTGTTTTGTTTGAGCAGCAAACATTATTAAACTTCACATAGGGGAGGATTAAAAGCCTTTTTTTCTGGAATAAATAGAGCATTTAGGAATCCTTTAACAAATGGAGATGGCCTCATAACAGAAATATTACCATAAATTTTCATATTCCTACAGGATAATTTCTGTATCTGAAATAGTAGGGCCTCTGCTAAATAGACCTCTTAAGTGTATGCTTAAATCCATTTTTGCTCTTGGAGTTTTACCTGTGATTGCAGTGATGCCACCACTGTGCATGTCATTGATAGCCATAGGATATTTTTGTCTTTGTCTTATGTAAAATCTGTAAACTTACATTGGAAAGCTGTGTTGGCATAACTATGCTGTGATTTCTAAGACAAGTCTTATGCTGCTGTAGAAGAGTGGCCCCTCATGATATTTAACATAATTGATTATCTATCAGACCTTTTTGCACTTAAGTGATCTCCAAGAACTATTTCAACAGAGAATTTAAGTTTCAGGATAAAGCATCTCTTCTGTTTTGGTTTGCTTTGTTTTTTTTCTAATCTGAAATTGTATCCTTTGCATTTTTTTGCTCTGATCATGACTTTCCCTCTGTGGTTCCCAAAACAAACAGCTGGCTGAACTAGGATTGCCCTTATTTGTTCAACTGGTTTTAAGCAGCAGCTCTAAAAAATATGGATAGAAAAAGGAAATACCAAACGTGCATTTGATTTGCGATCACACGGTTTTAAGGATTCCAATCTATTGCTTAAAACTTTAGGTGTAGATAGAATGGTTTGTTCTGTTCATACAATCTGTAAATTTTTGAGACCGTTGGAACCAACCAATTTACAGCACAGAAAAAAATCAAAGACCCAACAGTATCTGCATCAAGTCCACAACTCCTGTTTAGGCCAAATGATATGTTTAGGAAAATAGCCTGTTTGATCTAGACCTTTGTAAAACCACACAAACTACTTACTGGCTTTAGCTGATCTGCTTGCCTGGGTGCATAATTTTCAACTCTTGAAACAATATTGAAGAATGCTTTCACATAATTATCTGACTCTAAAACCTGTGCTGGGCGGGTGCAGGATTATTGTGGCTGTGGCTGGAGATAAGTGTTCTCAGAGAATCAGTAAGGCTAAACCAGACAATTCCACTCAGCCTCAGCTGCATTGACATAATAGAAACACTTTGTCCATTGTCTGTGAACCGTTTGTTTTTTCAGATATGTTCTGGACACAAGCATCTTTCCAGCTGCCATAATAACCTCCTGTCCTGTGTTTTCATGTCTTTTGGTTGGATCATTTGGCAGGTTTCCATGGGCAAAAGGAGGAGGAAATGTATCTTTTCCTCAGTAGGTTTATATGGTACTTTCTCAGAAACTTGATTCTGATGTCCTGTTAAAGATGGTATGGACAAATTATCAGGATGTTGGATAGCACTTGTCCTCTGGCTGAATGAGACTGGTTGAGCAGAGATTCAGGTGAGAACATTATTCTGGCACAGCCTGTGGGGCTGATGATTTTGAAAGACAACTCTTGAAAAGACAGTCCCCTAGAAATCAGTTTCTGCCTTAGGTAGAAATTGCTCCCCTGACCCTGTGCCAAGGAGAGGTCTCAAAGTTAAGGATGCCTGCTCTCCTGCTGTGACGGTCCTTCCTGGCCCATGAGCTTTCTTGCAGCTCTAGAAAAGTGATGAAGGGTTGAAGCAGCAATGCAGATCCACGGCAGCCACCTTCCATCTGGGATGTGGAGCTCAGGCTCCAGCATGGTATTGAGAAGCTGAAGTTTTCCTGCACCAGCTTCTTAAAAGCATGTGGGCTTCTGCATTTATTTCAAAAGGTGTGAGTCGGGCTTTGTTCCCTTAGCTAACAGCAGGTGGGTCATCTTAGGTTTCATCGTGGACAAACAGGCAACACAGGGAAGCGCTGGAGCCAGCTGGAAGCTGGAGCTCTTCTCTAGACAGTCCTTGTTAACACTGGTACCAGAGTCTCCTGCCCCAGGACCCCTACTCTGCTGTGAGACTTGAAGCAAATCCCACTGTCCCTGGTGCTCCAGGTGAAGCGTGTCAGAGCTGCCTCAGGGTGCTGAGGTATGTCACAGCCCTGCCCAGCTCCATGCCCGGTGAGCAACACTGGAGCAGAGCAAATAGGTTTCCGCAGGTGACACTTTCTCCCAGATGTGCGCAGGTGACCCCAGCGTGAGGCGTCAGGGTTACGTGAGACACCTTTCAGTTGTGTCAGCTGCAGTGGGATGAATTTTATGTCAAAGTGAGTTTGCACAACTAGGATTGTAAAATTGTTGGGGTTTTAAGAGTATCATCTGAAAGTACTGCTATTAAATGAGGTATGAAAGAACTGACTTCACCAGAGGATGCTACTCGGGGAAGTTGCTTGCCTGCCCTCTCTGTTTCTTTTTCCCACAGAGAAAAAGCTGACCCACCCATGAAGTCCTCAATGTCTGTAGTCACTGTGGAGAAGCTGGGTAGCACACTCCTAGAACAAAAAGCTCACTTGGAGCTGCGTCCTGGCCCCCAGTCCTCCCCTGGCCACTGGAAGGGGTGGCCCAGCAGAGAAGTCTCCAGCGCCAGTGGCTAGTACCTGTACCACACTACACCACCACTGCCGTGCCAAGAGCCAGCTGTGGCTGGGAGTATCCCCTCCAGAACAAACCTTAGACCATTGAAACTCTGGAGATTTGATGCTTATCCCCTTCTTTGATATAATTTTTCCTCCAAAACCCAGTAGTGGTCTTCACTTCTGCTGAGTACCTTGAGGCATGTGTTAGGCTGGAGGCTGTCTGTGCACTCTCAAGCCTCAGTCAGATTGAGGATTTCCCAGTAAGAGGGGGCAAGGGGGTAACCTGTTTTCCAATTCTACTTCGGTGTGATGGTCTGCAAGAGCTTCAGCTGCTATAGCACCGGATTTCAAGCCTTGTATGACTTCATCCTTATCTTCCCCTGGTGAACACGTTCATACGCCACCCACCTGGGTTTTACCACCTGACAGCTCTGAAGCAGAGTTTGTTGGCTTGCACTGTAGACTCAAACTTCAAGCATTAATTCCTCAAAGTGACAATGCTCATAACACAGAGATGTGCCAGGGCAGAGCATTTGATGCAGGGCTCTCTAACTATAAGCTTGTTTGCAGTTCATCAGGTGGCAGAGCGTGTGGAGGCGCTGGGCCAGTTTGTGATGAAGACCAGGAGGACCCTGAAGGGTCACGGCAATAAAGTTCTCTGTATGGACTGGTGCAAAGACAAGAGGAGGATTGTGAGCTCTTCCCAGGTATGCTGTTGGGCAGGTGTTTTTCAAAGCTCTTAGGCACTATACAAATCTTTTGGCTGTGCTGTATGTTGCTCTTTGCAGATGATGCCTGTGTATAGCATGGATATTTTCAGGATGCCCTTAGAGCAGTTCATTGGCAGTGTGATTGTCCAGAGAGCATAAATTCAGGCTTCTGATCATCGGTACACCTGTTGTAGCTAAAATCCTAAATATTTTCCCCATATTCCCTGCTACAATAGAAAACAGAAAGAACTCTTCTGAGGCCACTTTTTTTTTTCCTTGTTCTTTACAGATAAAATATTTAATAACAATTTCAGTTTGTGAGTTCAGAGAAAATAATCAGGAAAAGGGAAGGGAAGAAATATTGATTCTTTTAGAGATTACTGTGCACAGAAATTTCTTCTGCAGTCTGTGTGATTGGTGTGACCTTGAAAACCTCAAGCATCCTGCTAAAATTACTGCGTTTACTTGGCCGTTTTGAGAAACAGTCCTAACACCTGCTCAAGATCGCTCTCATGAGCTGGAGGAGGTAATGAGATAATTACTTTCTAGATCCTCTGGTTCATTCTGAGCCCAGTATGGCAGTGAGTGAGCTTGTTGCATCTCACAGCTGTTCACTGACCTATATGAAATCTGTCAGGGATCTCACTTGAGGGATAAAAATAGGCAATCTGCATTGCAAGCCACCTTCAGTTACTGTGAGTTTTTACCATTCATGGTGATCTCAGCAAAGAGAATAATTTTAAATAATTAATGTCATATTTTTTTAAAGTGGTTAAGATGCCAACGTGTGGATCAGAAAGCTGAGCAAGGAAGCTGTAATGCATTTTTGCATTTTTTTACTCTATTTTAAGAACTGTAGTGAGTCCAGGTACAGTAATAAACATTTCACTTTCATGATATGGGGAGGATAACCACATTATATGCAGAAGGCAAAGTAGCTGGTGTGAGTGTAACATACACAAAGTTACTGTGTTGCTCTCTGTGAAGGGTTCTTCCAGTGGTTATTTAGCAGATTGTATCAATGGATAATAGAAGGTTAAGTAAGTGTAGTGAGAAGTAAAGGGAAAACCAGGTAAAGACAGCGAAAGGAAGATGAATAAACAGTGCTATGTCCATAAATAGTCCCCATGAGTGCTGCCATCTCAGCAAGGGGTTTGTAATACAGGCCAGCTCTTATATTTGTAGGGCCCTGTACTGAGCCACTGATAGATCTCACTTGGGAGAGGTGACTGACTGGCTTTACACATGGTGATTACAGGCCAGGAGAAACACATTGTGGCTCAAAGGAGGCAAGAGACGGCTCGCTAGTGGCAGTCTCCTGATAAGGTGGTCCTGTCCATGGTGTGTGCTGCAAGTGAGAGAAGTTCTCCAACCCACTAAAAGGGAAAGGAAAAAAAATGTTATAAATCATTCTTTTAAGCCAACGTCAGTCATCTCAGTGAGGAGGAGATACACTTTTATTCAGGTCAAAGACATGAAGGCATAACTGGTACTACTGAGGAGGGTTTCCTCTGTGTTTCACTGTGACCATTGTGCTGCTGTAAGAATGGAGGCAAAAATTTAATGACTTAACAAACTGGGGGATGGAAATGATCAGCAGAGTTTTCCCCAGATCTTGAAAGTAAGCTGACAGCCATGTCTTTGGAAGAGCTCAGTTTCTCTCTCTCTGTGCTTTCGTTTAGGATGGGAAGGTCATTGTGTGGGATTCCTTCACAACCAACAAGGTGAGTGAAACTTCAGCGAAAGTCAGATTTCTGTGCACAGGGCAGGTAATGATGGGATAAGATTGAGTGCTGAAGAGCTCACAGGAGGCAGCAGGATGATGGGATAACATACAAACCACCTTCCTGCGAGCAAAGCCCCTGTCAGGGCACCGGGGTTTGTTGTGGTCTCCAGTGGGAGGCTCTTCACTGACAAGGAGGGCTCCCAGCTGGGGGCAAAGCCCAGCCAGAAAAACAGAGGCCCTCCCTGGGTAACCCCTGTACCCGGTGCCATGTGTGATCACCCGGGATCCTTCAGCCGTGGTGTTCATTGCAAAATGGTGCCACTGTTCCTGCCAGGGCTGCCTCACAGCACCCTGCTCCACAGATGAGAAAACCTGGGTTGTTTGTAACTCATTTTCACACGTGCAGCAATGAGGACTTTTTACAGCACCGGTGGAAAGTGTCAGGAAGGGACTAGCCATCCTCATGATGCTCTGCTAGGTTCTGCAGTAAGGATGGTCCCACCGTAGATGTTATAGCTGAGGGAAACACCTGTACCTGCCACTGACCCCAACAACATCCCACAGAAATACTGAACTTGCTACTCTGCTCTGCTTTCCCTGCATGGATTAGAGAAGCAGGGAGAGCCCAGCTTAAGGAGGTGCTGTGTTTCAGGAACACGCGGTGACGATGCCATGCACCTGGGTGATGGCGTGTGCGTATGCCCCATCTGGATGTGCCATTGCTTGTGGGTAAGTTCCCAGTTGCCACAGTGTGAACACAGAGAACCGTGATTTGCAGTGGTGCCTCGGTGCCTTCAGATGCTGTCAGCTAGAAGTTTGCGTGCCTTGATCGTGGGTAGAAGGACTACATTCAGTGCCTCTGATTCTATACCCATAATGGGCCATACACTCTCACTGACTTCAGTGCAATGACATTTGTTGTTTAAGCATGGAAAATAATTCTCTTTCAGCATTTATATCACGGCTTAGGAATTGTGCATGCATGCAACTTCCCTGTTTGTTACCCAGTTTGGTTGTAGGTGTTGAATATACCTTCTAAGGGAGGGAGGTTTTAACCCTGTTCTTACTTTGCACTCTTTTTTCTATGACATTGAGAGGGTTAGTCATTAATGCTTACCAGCACGTGAAGAAATGTTGCCAAGGTGGGGTGGGGAGAAGTGACCCCATCCTTGATAATCTTCTTCAAGTTTTCTGAGAGCTTAGGTTTGAAAACACTGAGTTTATGCAGGGGAGAAAACAAAGAGAAGAGTTGTTGGCAAAACATCTATTAAAAAGGGACTGGGTGGATCAGACAGACAAAGCGAGCTTGGGGCAAGAGAAAGGAACAAAGGGAGACTTTACTGTGCAGCTTGCAAATCTAGAAAGCATCGGACTGAGACAGACAGGCTGACTCCATAAATGTGTGTGGAGATGGAGTCCAGAAACGGTATGGTTTTGACTAAAACTAAAATAATGGCAAAAAAGCTCTGTCTTGGTCCTTTTAAGAGAGACGGGGAGGGCCTATATGCATTGCACTGCCGAATTCTGTTTTTCTGTTGTGCTGTCAGTTAAGTGCTGTGCACGAAATGTAAGGCACAGAACTAGCACCTGATGGTGTACCAGGATCCCAGGCACCAGGGCAGGGCTGATCTACCACGGCCCTAGGAAAGAGTCCCACAGCTGGCCTGGGAGACACAACTCAGCTGGTGCAACTGTCCAGGAGGCACACACCAGCTACAGAGCTGTGCTTCTCTTGCCTTTTTTGCAAACTCTTCTAAAAGCCCTGTCCTCACACCCCACTACTTGCTGCACCGCCACCTCCATAGGAATTATGCCAAATTTATCAAGGCGGTTGAATAATGATGCTTAAATACTGATCTTCACAAGGTCAGCTGTCAACAGAAAAATGGCAGTTTGGCTGTATGTGAAACATTAACTCCGAGGTGACTGCTGTGTCATCTCCCAGTCTGTACTTTGGTGAGGTTTCATTCGGTGCCATTTATAAACTCGGTGAGGGCAGAAGGCAGAGAGGCGCAGCTGTCGGAGCTCTGTGAAGCAGCCAGGCTGGTGAGGCAGCTGGGGCTTCCCTGCCAGGGAGATCCCCGCAGCACAATACAGGGAAGTCGGTGCTTGGAAGCGTTTGGCAGCCCGGCTCCGACAGGTGGTTTCCTTCTTATCACCGCTCATCTTTTGTCGTTGCAGTTTTAACCGGTTCTCCTCTCTCTGTCACTGCTATTGTTACTCTCTTTAGTGGTCTGGACAACAAGTGTTCTGTGTACCCACTGACATTTGAAAAAAATGAAAATATGGCTGCAAAGAAGAAATCGGTTGCAATGCACACAAACTACTTGTCTGCCTGCAGCTTCACTAACTCAGACATGCAGGTAAATGTGGCCCCTACCCGCTGCTCACTGCCGGGCGAGTGACCCTCCTCGGGCACGGGGCACCCG
>NW_008600665.1:0-19871 GCF_000691845.1 Merops nubicus
GCTTTTTTTTATTGCAAACAGCTCAGAAGATCTGAAGAAGATGAAGAAAAAGAGGAAGACATTGAAGTACCAAAGGCCATGGGGGATATATTTGAGTCCCTTGCTGGTGCCATTTATATGGATAGTGGAATGTCTTTGGAAATGGTTTGGCAAGTGTACTATCCAATGATGAGGCCATTAATAGGTATTGTCAGCTTTCAAAAAAAAAAAAAATTAAGTGCCATCTGCTATGAAGAGAGCAAAGCTAATTTTTTTTCTAAATTTTTTTTCCAAATAGAAAAATTTTCTGCTAATGTACCCCGTTCCCCAGTGCGAGAATTGCTGGAGATGGAGCCAGAGACAGCCAAATTTAGGTAAGAATACATTTCCTTTGGTACATGCTGCCATAAAATGTTTCTCAGCTGTGCTTCATAACCTTCTGAGGATTTTTAAGTGTCACAATTTACTTTTTAATTCCTTTTGCACTAAGCCCCTAGCTTGATTATTGTGTTCACTGATTTTATTTTTTCCCTTGCGTAACTTTCTGAGAAAAGTAATTATTTCTGTGTAACTACACTGCTTTAACTTCTGTAGAAAAGAGAATGTAGGTTTCTTATTTCACGTTAACTTGCCTAGGCAGTAAGTAATTCTCGTGTATATTTTTGCAGTCCTGCAGAAAGAACTTACGATGGAAAGGTCAGAGTTACAGTGGAAGTTGTAGGAAAGGGAAAGTTTAAAGGTGTTGGCAGAAGCTACAGGATTGCCAAATCTGCAGCTGCGAGAAGAGCACTACGAAGCCTCAAAGCAAATCAACCTCAGGTCCCAAACAGCTGAGACTCCTCTTAAAAATAAATAAAATGGGGGAAAAAAACACATACAAATAAAGCAAATTTTTAAAAATGTTGATGTTGGGAGGAACAAATTGGAAGACAGAATTTAAAGTTTGTTTGATAACAGAATAGATAACAAAACATTTAACATGTATAAAATTTTGAAACTAATTGTAGTTCTAGTTTTTTGCGCAAACACAATCTTGTCTTCTTTCCTCACTTCTGCTTTGTTTAATCACGAGAGTGCTTTAATGATGACATTTAGCAAGTGTTCAGAATAATTGTTGTCAGGTCTTTTTGGTTTACTTTTATTGTCAGTACAGCTTTGCTTAGTGTTAGAAGGCCAGGGAGCTTATGCCTAATGCAGTTGCTAGATTTATATATAGTAATCTTGAAATTCTTCAATCTGTGCACTAGTGCCAGTCATAAAGCAGTTGAGAAACTGTACTGGATGATTTGGTATGAGAAAGAATAAGTGTGCCAGTATTCTCTTTTTTTTTTTTTCCTTTTTTTTTCTTTTTTTTTTCCTCGATGTCATCTTTTTACATTAAGATGGCATTCCCAATCATTATTGCACTTACTTGTTAAGGACAGATTTTAATTGAAATGGCTGGCATACTGGTAGAATGCAAGTCCAGTTTCCTTGTGCCACACATTCTTGCATAAAAAAAGGTTCTTGCCTTAAAAACAAATAAACCCTCATTAATAATTTAATTTCTGATCTTTTTTGGAACAAACTGTTTTACATTCCCTTCATTTTGTTATGCATTTTACAGTGATACAGCTCTATATTTACAGTACAACTCATTACTATAGCTGTGACTTATTACAGGATTATAATAGAAATTGTATTCATATATATGTAATTAGGTTATTTTTAACAATTCTGAGAAGGTGGTTAGTCTACAGTTTTTTTTTATACCATAAACAAAATATGGTCTTTGGCTAAAATTCCAATTTTACACAAACCTGCAAGCTAGGTAGTTCTAATACTGGAAATAATTGCACAGTGCAAACTGTCACTAACAAAATAACCTTAGACATATCACACCTAAAATATGCTGCAGATTTTATAGTCAATTGGTTATGTATTTAACAAACAGAGCACCTTTACACTTAGAGATATTTCCACATAAATTTCTTACTGTACTTTTCAGAGTTGCATGCATATTTCACCTACCAAAGCTGTGCTGTTAAATAACATGGAAATTGATGTTTGAGATAATAACTGCCGTACTTTTGATACATCTGTGATTTAGGTCCTTAATGTAGAGAAACTAGCTCATTGGTGTTTGGTCTACTGGGGGTGGGGGGGAAATCATAGTTTTATTTTTTAGGCTTTGCCTATACTTCTTTAAGTAGGTTTTTGTAGGCACTCTTCACTTAAATACCTCAGTTCTTTTTTTCTTTTCTTTTCCTTCTTTTTTTGCATGCATTGTTTTTTCGTTTTGGTGCTATGTTTATATATTATGCTTGAAATTTTAATTTTTTGCACTGTAACTATAATACCTCTTAATTTACCTTTTTAAAAAGCTGTGGGTCACGTATTCCCACCAATATCAGTAGAGGTTTGCTGCAATTTTGCCCTGTTAATTATGCTTGAAGTTTGAGAAAGCAGAGCAAGGTGTTTTAACGTTTTCCAGCACAATAGTTCGAATTTGATGCTGTGTCTTATGTATTAAATTACAAATAAATACTGTATTTCCTGCTTTTAAACCCTATTCCTTTCCTCACAAATGCGTACTAAAACAAAACAAAAACTGTCAGCTCTGGCTTTCTTAAAAAAAAAAAGCCTTAGTGACAAGCGATAGACATTAAGCTTTTCTGAAATACAATTTTCAAGAGTTCATAAATTTTTTTATCTCAGTCATATTTCATTCTGCAAAAAGGACCATTTCTGTATTTCAAAGCAGCATTGTTACAGTAGTCAGACCAAGAACTTAAATACTAGCTTATTAAAAATTCTGGTATTTGTTCTGGTTCTTCAGTCATGAAAATTTTAACGGCGAAGTACAAGACCTGCACTTCTTGATGTGTATAAAATAAATGTAAATTAGTTGGAACAGTCAAAACACGCAGTCTAACATTTCAAAGATAAATTGCTTTGAGTTAGCTGTTTCAAAAAAAAAAAAGGTCACTGATTTAAGTTGTAGCTCTTTCTTCGTGGTAGGAGTGAAGTTTTTTCGAGTAAATATAGGATCACGAATGTTAACAATTCTGTGTTTCCAGCCAGACATCTATCAGCAGGTAAAATCAGACCATCTAGAAAGTCTTAAGTAGTAGTTTTAACTACATTAGGAAAAACTCAAATTTAAGTTAGTCTTTGAACAGCTAAAATTTCTTACTGATTGTTACAAGGGTATAAGTTCTCAGGGGTTTCAGGTAATTGTTAGCAGTAAAGTACTGCAGAGTGTTTTGTTGCAAAGAAAATTAACTGAACTTGCTGTGTTTCAGAATAGTTTAATGATCACTTTGTTACTAGATAAAGCCTATGAATTGGAGATCTGAAATGTGTAGTGGCTGACTCTAAAGTAGTTCCTGCTGCTAATGCGTTTTTAAATGTGTTTTAATTGCCGTATTTTTTCCAGTGTGACCTCATTGAATTTATTCTTTTTTTATCCTTTGAGATAGAAAATTCATATTAGTTTCTGTGTTACACATCTGTGTGTTTTACCCTACAGCTGGTAAGATTTTGATATTTGACAGTGTATGCTATTAAAGACCTAAATCTGATCATTTGAAGGTTGGGATAGAAATCACTTGACATGCTATAAGCACAAGTGTAAGTGGACTGTTGCAACCCATCTTCAAAAGCAACCACACAGGCTTATCATAAACAGTGTGGGGGTTAGTCGGCATGAACCTTGTTTTTTTTTTTAATCTAAGTCCTGTTATACTGTACTTTAAACAGTCCTCCTAACTATGCTGCGTTTTTATTTTTATGGCTTTTTTTTGCGCTGTTCTGTTCATGTAGCACAAATAAGCATTGCACTTGGTACCATGCTTTACCTCATTTCAAGGAAAAAATGCTTAACAGAGAGGAAAAATGTGGTTTGGCCTTGCTGCTGTTCTGATTTACTTAATTTGAAAAAGATAATTATAATGCCTGCAATGTGTCATTTACTTGCACAACTTAAATAGGTCATTTGTAACGTCTGTGGCATTTTTACTGTATGTGGGAAAATACAACAAAGATGTGTAACAACTCTTGATTGTATTTTAAAGCTATTGTTTTTCTACATCATTTTACTGTTATGTGAAGTAATTAAAATTAAAATGACCTCTGACACTCCAGTAATTCTCTCTGAACAAACCAACATGTGGGTATAATGTAGTTTTTGTGAGAAGACTGTCCCTAGTAATTTGGTCCACCTCAACTAAATCTCTGCTAAGTCTGAGTACTGAGTACCCAGTAGTGACTTCTGAAGTGTTTGTTCAGGTTGATGCTGCTAAAGTCCATGCAGAAAAAAAGCCTCTTATTTCTAAGTCTCATTACACAATAGTATGTTGTGACTGCAGAGTACAGAACCTGGACAAGAACCAGTTTCCATGCTGGGGAGGAATATAGTGGTGGCCCAGGGATGAGGTGCCAGATCCTCAGCTAGTGTGAATTCATGTGGTATTTTAATCAATGGAACTGCATTTCACATCCCTGAAGATCTTGTGCTTATTTTTACGTTGCAGAGTTTGGGTTTTCCTCCCTGTAAGCAAATATAGAACCATAAACTGGAAAGTCTGGGGGTTATGTTACTGCATATGACATAACTATGCTACATGCATTTAGCTTTACAGAGAGTAAAATCTTTGTATCCCAGTCACAGGAGCACATGTAATCTGAAAATGACAAATAGCATCTTGGTCTGCTGTGATACTACACCTGCCTCTGTCTGACAGTATGCTGGGCTTGTGTGTTCTAGGTGGGGTTCCCTACAAAAACATTCTTGTGGAAATCTCTATTTATTACATGAGTGAAGCAAGAAGGATTTTGATTTTTTGGTACTTAATTACTGACATTGATCTTTTTCCAATTGTTCTAATTTTTAAGAAGTTAAAGTTAATTTCTTTACTTTTATATTAGGTTTGAATCTTAAAACACTACAGTTCATGGCCATGAAATGTAATCTAAATATCAATTGTAACTCAATCTGAATTATGCTAGCAAATATCTAGAGGTCATTGTAGTATATTCCACTAGCAGTTAAAGTTAACTTCTGTCAAAGCTGACTACATTTCTCAAATTTTATCCAATAAAGTCCTTGGGTTTTTTTCCCTCTTTTATTTGAACGGCAACCACAGACTACTTTGCTTTGTAGATGCACTCAGAATTTACTGCAGCAGCAAGTTGGAGAAAAAAAATGTTTGTGAACAAGAATTGGAAATTGCAGGCATTTTTATTGTAAATAGTTTGACTGAAAAGATGGTTAAAATCAAGTAGAATGAATAACAAATATAATTTGATGGACAATAAAATATTTACCATCACATGCTGCAGCTGTCTTTAAGGGACATAAAATGTAATTCATTCATACTGTAATCATGCTGCAGAAGTTTGCAATCTGCACCTTATGGATCACAATTACCTTTAATAGTTTTTTGTAATAATTGTAGCCGAGTATATCTCCAATAAAGTTATGGTCTGTTCACCTTGTACTGTCTTTTTGCCTTTGTTTTTAGTTCTTCTTAATCTTTCCATAAATCATCTAGAGTTTACAAAAAATTACTTTTCAGTCTCAGTCTAAATAAAAAAAAAAAATTGTGAAAACATTATTTCTTGACCTCGTTTAAAGACAAGTCTGCTTGTCTCCTTCCTCTGATGAATGAACTGTCTTCATAGCTATGTGAAGACTTAAGGGACACTCAGGTTAAAAATGAATGGTGTACATGCTACAATTGATCTCTGTGTTGACCATTATACCGGCAAAATTTCTGTTGGAGCTGAGAGGCCTCAGAGCACAAGGGTTCAGTAACACAGTTTTGCACACACAGTTTGGCACGTGTTTTAAGAATAGCATGTTAGCTAGCTGTCTTAACATTAATAACATTGATTTTTATTATTTTTTCCATTTGTTGTCCATTACTATTTCACTTATCCTGAGTATTGAAAGCATGTTCATAGAGTGTTCTGACTGGCAAACCAGTGTCATATCTGTTTTAACCTGCCGGTGGAAGATTGGAGTCTTCCTTTTTGTTGCTTCCCAAGGCAGCAGTCAGTTTCCTGGCAGCTGCAGTGGGCAACTTCTCCTGCACATCTTGTCTGAAGTTATAGGGAAAAGCCCACAAAAGTGCCAATAGGCATAGTGGTACTTTTTTCTGGGACTTGGAGGAGGGCCAGATCACCTACGGTTTCCAATGGTGCCTTTTTTTCCTTGTCTCAGCTGTAGTGGAGCAAGCAATCCTCACCTGAGAACCTCGTGGCTCTTCTGTGGCTTTCCAGCTTGTTCCACGCTGACACTGATGGCACTGATAGTTAAGGTGCTTAAAGCACCAGTGTGTAGGCTAGTAAGCCCTAGTAAAGGGTGACAATGCAGCCCCCACGCCCCAAGATCTAGCAAGTGGTTCAGATTGGAAAAGTTTATCTACCCAAATTTTCTACAGGAAAATAGGCCTGGGAGGAAAACAAACAAATGAACAAAACTCCACAACTCAGCCCATACCCCAAAACCCGTTGAAGATGGCATTATCTTTCTGTTCATGTGGAGGAATGAGATGAGGGGTGAGCACCTAAACTTCAGACTCAAAGAACACGGTCCATCCCATGTTGGGCAGTAATGTCAAGCAGCCAGAGTTCTCTATAAAGTCAGTGTAAAATCAATAAAGGTTCAGCTTCAAAGGCAGGTGACTGCATTTTTTGGCAGTATGGCAGCATCACCTACTTATTGTAGTTTTGGAGTACAGCTTATTAGCAATGGTGTAGAAACTACATAATATAAAATAAAGATCCTTTTGGTTTTCTAAATTTAAGCCACTCAGAATGCAGCAACCATCCGAGTTCTTCCTGCTCCCCAAAGGAACATCAGGCTGGATTTTAATGAGAGGAATAATTAACTCTACTAAAGCTATATCATCAGGACAAATTTTCAGGATAGATACCATTTGTCATCCTGCCAAACCTCTGTGTTCAGGAACTGAAAAGTCAATACCTCCATGTCTATCTGGAAAAGAGTTTACAGATACTGATGTCTCATTATGAAGAATGCTCCATAATTGCATCACTAGAGCTAAGATATGTATTTGGTTGGCTGGTATTCTTAATTAAAACCATACAGAAAAAGGAATTTCAGTGAAAACTGACAGGAATAAGTTTCTGAATATATTTGCCCTGAAAAGAGGTAGTGCCAAAGCTAATCATAACTTGAAGTCCAGAAACAGAAGATCAGATCTAGTGCTTGAGTGGGCTTCCCTTGACACTTCTGCTACAGTCCGGGTACAGAATCTTCCTTAGAGGAAATCTCTGCATCAGTGGACACAGGCAGCACTGATATGTAAGGGGGGGGGCGTTAATTTTCTCATAGTTGTGATTATGCCCTTCCTTATTGTAGAACATGAACAACAATTTTGGTGAGTGAAATAATGAAGGACCTCACATATGTTACAAAAACAGTATCGTTTCCTTTGCAGCTTAACCACCTCCACTTACCTGGTTTATATTCTCTTGTTTTTTAACATTACTTTTTTATATATATTTTATTGGAAGTCTCATGCTAACACTTAAATTGAAGTAATTTTCTTCTGTTAACTTGAAAATTTCCTGTAGTTTTCGGTTCCTGTCCAGCTCCTACCGAAGTCCCTGTGGGAAGGCATCCACTTGGGCTCTAATTTGTGTGCATTTGAACTTAATGCAGGAGTTCTTCAGATATAATAAGCATAAATTCCAGACATTAAGTAAAAGTTGAGAAATGCAGAGATATGCAAAGGCAGCCTTTTCTGTTTTGCTTCTGTTTTTGAGGCTCTTAAAAAGGGTGGCACCCTTGTGGGTGCCCACTCTTGTGGTGGGCAAGATTTAGAGGACAGGATGGAGGGCGATCTTCTTCACAACTTTTATTAACATGTAGGTTGTTTCAGCTAAATTCAGGCATGCTCTCTGCAGACAGCTGGGTCTGGGCTAACTCCCACCCGTTTATTTCAGTGGAGCCATGTCGGCAGCCACAAGACACCATTCAGTTTTTCCTGCCCTTAGATTGCCCGTACAATATGAGTTAAGTTGAATAAGAGGGGCCTTTTCCTCCACACTCACGGCTGGCACTCAGCTGATGAGCTGGACCCCACACGGTAGCTTGAAGCTGGAAATGTTCATTCAGGGAAAGTGATGGGGCAAGGAGAAGAGATTTCATCTAATTGCAGCATGACCAGGGTGCTACTCCAGAGTCACACTCATCTCTTGCTGATGTGAGGATGATCCCCTCTACTGCCACTTGGCCTGAAGCAGGAGAGCAAGTATGAGCTATTGCAGCTGTTCCAGAACTTGTAATAAAATGAAGCTAAGTTTGCAGACTTCACTGAATTCTGAAGCACAGGGCGGAGGGAGAAGACTGCAGGATCACCAGTCCAGTCTTTGACTGTCTGTTGCTTTAAGAAAGTAGTTTTCACAGAAGTACTTGAGTGACACTTTCCCATCGGTTTTAGGGCAAGGTTTTAAACTTTGTTTTAGAAACACGAATCTGACAGAGGAGTGGTGCTATGTGTGTATGGGTTGCCTAATTCACAACTAGCAGCATTAGCACAAGCATCAGTGAACACTGATATCATTAAGCGTAGACATCTGCTTCCTTGTTCTTACTCAATGGCTGCATACACCAGCTATTTTTGCTTTCGTCTGTTCACTATCCATTCACCTGAATTTAGGCAAGACTCTGGTGTCAGAACAAAACCCTCCTCGCATTCAGTCAAGCCTCAGTGTTTTGGTAGCTGAGATCAGCCCTATTCTCACACATCTGTAGCAATTAATAGTGTTTTGCAGCACCAAATTAAAGAAATTACTGCTTTCGGGGTGATTCTAACTGGAGTAGCAGGGCATTATGTTCCTGCCAGCAACACTCATCACCTTCCTCCCAGATTTACATGGTACACGTGCTCCAGGCAAAAGAGATATTATACAAACAAGCATGGTACCAGCAGCCGTACCCCTCATCTCACCAACTGGCTGCTGTGCAGGGCCATGCCACCAAAAAGGTCTCTTAAAACAAGGGCAAAAGTTCCTAAGATTCTGCTTCAACAACAGTGTTGAAGTTGCTGGTGGTGGAGATGGGAAGGGATCTGTGGAAGATGGAGTAATCATTTTTTCCTGGACCAAATGCCTTTGCTTATCTTTTAAAAAGTTGCCTTTTCTGTGGAATCCATCAGCTAGAAGGGTTCCTGTGCCGAGCACCGAGCACTACCTGCCATGGGAGACTGAATTCCTGAAGAGCATCGCTGGCCCCAGCAGGTACGGCAAGGCAGAGAGGAGAAGGGCAATTCAGACCTTCCAGACTCACCTTGCAGAGCTGAATCAAGCACCCATCCTCCTGCGTGATGCATTGCAAGGATGCTTCTTATTGAACATTTGGTTGTGAGCCACTATACTATACATATAACCATACAGCAACCTCTGGAGAAGGTATCTTAGAAAGGTAATATTGGTTTATTGGCCGTTCAGCTGAGGTGAATGGGTTACTAAATGCAGCAGCTAAATCAGTTGCAACATAACCTATGGCACATGGGCTGCAGGAACTGAACTAAATATCAGTATATAATCTATGCTTGATATATAGCAGCTGTTTGTTTTTTTTCTAGAGGGTGTGGTATGTCAATGTATGTCAGAAAATCCCTGAAACTGCAGTGACTGAGGCAAGGAGTGATGAGGGATCTCCATAAACACCTGAGATGTATCTGGCGTCACTTGGCTTAAAATCCCCTGCGGAATTTCACCTTGTTGTGATTGCTCATACTGAGAGCTATAATGGCACAGTCTTCTGCCCCGAGTCTTCACCAAGATAATGAGGAGAGAAGCAACCGCAGCTTAGGATTTAAATTATCTAGTTGAAGTCTAATGCACAGGAGTAAGTCCATTGGTAGTGATTTTCAGAGGACAGTTTTAAGCTTTGTCTTGTTTTCTTGTAAAGCTAAATCTAACCTGATGTTCAGAAGTTGATTCTTCACTTTGATCAAAGAAGTCCTGAGAAGGTCCCCAGTGAGATCAGGCTGGAGAGATCTGAGGATGACGTGAGGCTGCAAGAGACTACTTTGGCAATTACAGCAAGTCTGAAGAAGCAGCTAAAGCTGTGGTTGCAGTCAGCTGAGGAACAGAAATGTTTTTCAGTGGTGTAGGTAGCAGAAGTCTTTGCTGGTCAAGTTCTAACTGAGTCAATGGCCTAACTGTAAATCCACGCATCTGCTTGATGGTTCTCTAATGTTGCATTATTCTGAACAGTTTCAGCCAGTTGCCCATCAGAGAGGTCTCTGGTCAGTGGATTCCCATTACACTGTGGTTTTCTGGCAGCATAGCTAGGGTTATCTTTGGGGAATCTGAGCAATGAAGTGTGACAGTAGGAGAGATGGAGCCTTTGAGCCTTCAGCTGGACTCCCTCAGCAGCCAGGGGCTGCGCCACAGGGAGGTGTTCCCTGACCCACTGCCTGAGGGCTGGAGCCCAAGGCAGCTTGGCCCCACAGTCGGGACTGCTCACTGGTGACAGTCACAAGGACACCACAGATCAGTGCGTGTCCTGCCACGGCCGCCTGCGCGCCTCCCTTGCCTGCAGCTGGGGTTATGCCTCTTATATTTTGCTCCTGAGACTTTGGTATAATTTTCTCCGTTCCCCATCCCCAACCATATCTCTCGATTGTCAGTGTTTATAACTGCTGTGCACAATTGCTCTCCTCCCCTACCCCCTGCTCCATCCCAGAGGCAGCTGTATTTCCACAGCGAATGAAGCAATTCCTGTATGTATGATTTTAAAGTGCTTTGGGACCCTTTGGGAGAGAAGGTGCTATTGTACAAGTACAAGATATTATAAAAACAGGAATCTGTGTAATGGGCGATAAATTTTGATACTGTAAGTTTAATATAATATGACGGTTGTAAATCCAGTGAATTACCATAGGTATTTGCTGTGCAGTGTGTTTATGAATTGTTTGAGCAGGTGTTTTTCAAGTCCCATTTTTTCACACGAAACGTGAATTATAGGACAGTTTAATAATATTCCCTGCTAGACTCCAATATGCCACAATTAGCTGCAGAAATGTTGTCACTTAATGGCTGAGCTTGGTTGCTGGTTGAGTCCATGTATAAGAAGGTAAACACGAAAAGCAGCACAGAGAAAATAGATCTGCAAAAGTAAACTTTTAGATCTGTCTTTGATCTCTCACAAGCAAATAGCTTTTAAAGCTGCAGAAATCAATAGTTATGGTATTGTCCAACCGTATTTTACATGTGCTTCCATATAGGTTAGAAGCAGTTTATTTTGATTGCAATAATGATATAGTTCTCTAAAAGTTTATATTCAATAGTTATACTATTAATATTTATTGATGTGGGGGGATATCTGAACTGCACATGTTATTTGAATCAAACCTTGTTGGATAACATCAGGTCCAAAATAATGTAATTCAGAATTGCGTAAGGTTGGAATTTCTTATTTTTATTTTTTACTGACTTCCACATAAAAAAGACTTATAAGACCTTGAAAAAGCTTTTCCCTTCTCTGAAGAGAGACGTGCTCTATTTCACTCTTCCATCTGCTTTTGTACTATAAGCCGAATCTCATCGTGAGCTGATGTTGCACCAAGCAGCACAGCAGTAAACTAGAGGCAGGGCTGTGTGGAGGTTTTAAAGCTTAGCAACAGAAGAACACTTCTTCTCCATCACTACAGGATTCTGTGAGTGCAAATTGGGCTGTCATTAGTTCTACTAAAGCCTATTGCCAGCATTCTTTGGGGTGTGGAGCCCTTTGCTTTTCACATAGGTGTTTGCAGCTCTGAGGGGTTTGCCGTAGCTTACACACCTCCATAGCTTTGTTTCACCTTCCAGACCAGTGATGCTCAGGGCCAGGTTTCAGAGGTGCTGTGCTTCCTCTGCTCCACCCACCTGATGCCCAGGGTGGCTGAATGTGCTGGGCATCACTGCCCGCTCTCCAAGCCCCATCCCGCCGTGGCCCGAGAGCCTAGGAGCTCAGCATCACTTGGATCAGGCCCATCATTGAGCATAGCTGGATCTCACAGGCACGACATTACAAGCTGGTAGCTCAGATGGAGGTTTACTTAAACATTTTCTTTCCCCTTGACTGGCGTAAGGAAGGTGTCTGCAGCCCACTCCCCTCCCCACGTCGTGCCTTGTGTATGTGTAAAAGCTGCCCTTGGCCCCAGATGATATGTTTGCATTTCATAATTAATGCTGAACTCAACTTGAGGCAGATACCAAAGGACAATTTTTTAAACAGATGTTGCAGGTCACTTGTAAGTTATTTGTCAAATAAGTTTCAGAGCACAAGCCGCTGCTTTTGCCATTGTAACCAAAGGCGTATGCTGTTCAGCAGCAGTAATTACAAAGCCAGGGCAACGCAGGGAAAATTCATCTTATTTAAAAGTGTTTTAGTGTCACCAAACAGCTTGCTATACCATTAGGCAAGTTTTGCTAGACACGTTCGAGTCGAGGGTTTTAATTTGTTTGAAGTATTCTCTAAAACAGAATTATGTTGGAGTTTACATAAAATGAGAGAATGACATGAAAAGTTTTAACTTAAGCAGCAAAATATAAAGGCTAATCTTATTTAAAAGTAATATGTGTGTCTTGATTGAGTGCCCAGATACACTCAACTGGGACATTTTAGTGGAATCGGTTCTAAGCTGTTACACTGAGTTATACAGAGTAGGTTTTCCTGAGCTCACATTGCCAGACCTGAAATACTCTTGTGGCTGCATTTAATAAAGAAACGAAAGTCTTGGGTAAGGGGATATGATTTTTTATGACAGAAGGAATGCAAATAACTTTTAGTCTCATTGCCTAGACCGGGTTTGGTCTGATTTGATGGAGTTTAATAATGACTTATAACCTGTGCTGACAATGTGCAGACCCGCACAACGTCATTTAACTCATTTATTCTGCTTGCTGTAAAAACAAAGAGATGGCAAATAAATATATGGAAAGTTCATTGTTTGTCAGAGGGCCCAAGCCAAAAGTTTTCAGTGACCTTTTAAAATATGGTCCCAAGCTAGTACTAAAATGTCTGTCACTCAGCGCACACACTTGCACAATTTGGCCTTTTAACCCGTGCATCTTGTTTTTCTCTCTTTCAACTGGTTGTATGAATTTCAAATCAGCTGCAGCTATTTAAGTTTTTGCATTGGAGGATTACTGTAAATTGCAGTCTGACAATTACAATGTACAGCGCACAGGAGAGTTATTAATGGATAGGCCTACTGATGGCCTTTCAGCGCTGACGAGGGCCTGGTGTTCCTCACCCATAATTAGATCCAGTGGTTGGGGTCTGCACAGAGGAGGCAGGGGAGGGGGTCGGCCGTGGAGCGCCGCTTTATCAGAGGAAGATATCAATTGATCAGAGATAGTTACTATCGGCAACGTCTAAATCTCTAATTCACCTTCTTCTTAATGACTTGTATTGGCTTAAGAAGCTAAGTTGCTTGACAGCACGGAGCTCGGCTGACAAAGCCGCGCAGGTGGTTTTAATAGAAGGTTTCTGGTGCTTGAGACTTCACTAAAGACGGAGCAACAGTTCAACAGACACAACAGAGGCCAGTAAAAACCCCGCTCTGCTGCTCTGCTCGCCGAGGATGCCGGCGGGGCCCGGGCTGAGCGAACGGCGGCTCCCATTTACACGGCAAACTCTTCCTCTGCAAGCCCCGCACAACGGTTCTCACTGAGGCTTCAGTATTTATTTTAAGGAACCAATCTTATGTGGGCATAAATTATCTTTGACAAACGAAAACCCTTCGGGGGGTGGGGGGGAATTTGGTTTTTTTTTTTACCACCCTATGAAAAACATTTTACAGAACACAAATGTTCCTGAAAAATTAAATATGCTTTTTAGGATGAAGAGAAAGTCCAATGCCCAAGAAGAACCAGGACGCTTTGTAAAAGTCCATTTTTACAAAGAACAATGGTCATTCACCATCGGTAAACCCAGAAAACAAACTGGCTGCAAGCCAAGTGCTTACATTAGACATAGCATCAGGAACCAAAATTTTAGCTTTTTAATGAAGTAACTCAAGAAGCAACAGTTTTGTGCTTAGATTATCATGGTGTAAATCCAATAAGAGATGGGCACCTAGCTCCCCAAAGTGCTGCTGATACAGCCCCGATCCTTTCTAGAAGGATTACAACCACCTGCTGGGAAGTTTTCCATGCAGTAAAGCTTGTAGCCAATCTGAGGTTTGCAGTATGTCCCAGAGGTTTTTTATTATTATTATTCAGATCATGTATACCCATGGCAAATATAGGTTTGAGTCTGTTAAGGCTTTTTTTCTGGGGTAAACTCTTTTTGTTTAAAATCTTGTTCCAATCTCTTAACACATATTTAAGTAAAATCTAATTGAGTAGATCACTGGTATAGGCAGAATTTTCTGTTGTTCTTGAGGGAGAGCTCAACAGAAAGCCTGGTCTGTGAGACTGCATTTTAGCCTTGAGTGGAAACATATTTACCAGTACAAAGCATGCTTTTTTAAGCCATTCTGGAACTACCAAAACCGATGGACCTATTGTCTGGTTTCACTACCAGCTTCACGACTTCACTCCCAATATCACTTCTGGGTTGGTGTCACGATTTCTACTTGCGAGCACTAATTTGCCATTTGTACTTCCACTGAACTCGCAGCCCATTTCTGTAAGCTATAGATTTGCAGCTCTTTTTTGAGGTCATGGAACACTCTCTTGAAGTGTCAAGAATAGATACACTGTGTATTTATAGCATGCTGTTATCTCAAGATCCCAAAGTGTCTTCAAAACTTGCTAATTATGGTTTATAAAAGTTCTGAATGCAATCCCTGTCAAAGGAGATAACAAAACAAAGGCAGAGGGAAATAAGTAACTTTCCCCAAAGCAATAAATTCTAAAATGATTCATGAAGTGATTTGCCCAGCCAGGAATATAGACTGAGATAGAGCATGGTTTGAAATCCTGATCCTTTGATGCTCATGGTGGAAGTCCCACTGGCTTCAGTCTTGCCAGGAGCACACCAGTACATTTTTTCACTTGACATGAGGAGTGTGCCCAGGAGCTTAAGTCACAGACGAGTTACCACATAATTTTAAACTTTTCTCATTAAAATAAGAGGTGCCATCTTGGAGTTGACTGAGCTAGCTGACTAGGGTGTCAGTGTCATCCTGAATTTAATGTGGATGTACCAGTAGAAAGCTAACTGGAGAACAGTGCTGAGGTGGAGGGCTGGTTTTCTGTACTATGAAGCAAAGCAAATGCATGGTGATAGTGGTCATCTTCAGCCCCGAATGTACCTGTTCTGCCATGGACAATGAGAGATGTCCAAGTCGTTTCAGAACAGATGTGTGGGTCAGATGTTTTTATAAAATGAAAACATGTTTTTATTTTATAATTGCATGTGTTTATACCCTTAGACTTCTGTGTTTCAAGTTACATTGTGCAGGGAAGGTTTCTTCACTCCTGTTTGTAGAGGAACCTGCCCAGTGAAAAGCTATTGCTGACATCTTCGGATGCTGTTATTTATTCACAAATGACTGGTGATGGTGGGGGCAATAAGCAATGTGGCTGTACCTGATCCCAACGTACCACAGAAAGGTGTTTTCCTCCCGTCCCATACCTTGTGTTGGCTGCCAGGTAGTGGCGTTGGGGCAGCTCTGAGTCTCCACTGTGCTGTTTGCAACATTGTGCCAAACAGACAAAATTTAAACTTCTTACTGAGGAAGACTTTGGCACCAAGAACGAAGCACAGTCCTTTCTCTTGCTGTAAGTCTGCCTTTTTTATTATTTAATTTTCTCTTAAGTATTGGTTGGAATGTTTCAATTTCTTTACTTTACCTGTGTTCAAGGACTTGCCAAAGTAATTATTTTGGATGCAAGGAGCAAACTTTGATTACTCAGCCCTCAAAGGTGACAGTTCAGGCACATTTGGAGGGTTCAAAGCAGAGGGGCCACATTCTTTGCTTTTGTAAAAAGGGGAACCTCTGCTGACTCAGTCAAGCTCTGTTCATTTACACAGAGAAGATAGGGCCCAATAGTTTGCTCTATAATGGTTTCCATAAGAGACATCTCATCTCAGTCCCTGTAATAGTCTCTGTGGTGTGAATAATCGCCAAGCTGTTAGCAATTTTGAGCAAGCCTGTTATCTGATCAGCTGAGTTTTGCAGAGACCTGGCTGAGCCATTCCATCACTTGCAGCTGTATTGCTCCTTCAGCTCACCTCTTCCTGTGGGGCAACTTAATGCAGGAGCTGTGTGACCCTTCCCTCTTTTGCTGGCTAGTCATGACTGTGCCCCACCATGTAATATTTCAATTCAAACATGCTTATTCAGTTCAATGACTTTGAAGGTAGCTGCTTTCCTGCTTAATGCTCATTAGCTAATGATATTGGGGTAAGCTAGTGAAAAGAGTGTACATGATAGGTGACCTTATTCTACCAGTGTGCCCATGAACCAAGACCAAAATGACCTTTTTGTGCATAGCAACATATATCTATACCTTGTGTTTCTTCCCCAAGGAAAGTAGTTGACTAATTCAACCTTGTGTGTATGTGTCTATGTATTTGTATACACACACAATATACATGTATATGACTTGCATGTCAAGCCACCTAATGACAAAGTGAACGACCAGCTCCACAGCTTCTGACAGGAAGCACTGCTGCAAAAAGCATTATAATGAATAACTGACTTCTGTCTTAGTGGCTGCATTCATCTTTTTATTCCTTTTTAAAACAAAGTCCTGTTTTGACTGCTTTTCTATACTGTTAACAGACAGATACACTCAAAATGTTGGCAGTTATGTTCAGGGCTGGGTTAATACAGGTATGTTATTTTACTAGCATATCCAAAGGAAAATACTCCTACTGGACTCCACCCTTCAGCTGTGAAGCAGGTTGTAAATCAGTCTCTTTTTTGTTGTTTTTAAAGTAGTTTAGAGGCTTTAAAATGGTATTTAACATTATTACGGTCTGCTTGAATATTGTACAATTTCTATTTCTTTTTTTTTATATCCACATTTCTGCCACTGAGAAGCTTTTAAAGAAAACAACACAGTCACTACTAATGCCAAGGTGCAGCAGAAGTGCTTATAATGTTCTTAATGACTGTTCTCCCCCAAGGATTTAAGTGTTATAATTTTTAGCTTGCTAAAAAAACCCGAACAATTACAGAAGGAAAGAATGAAGGCCAAGTTTTTAGACTTTGTCTCTTTGTCTTTGGGGCTGGAAAGGGTAAATTTGTCCTTGCTTCTCTCCCTAGGAAAGCTCCAGTAGGTGCCAGCCAGCTGTCCTTGTCCTTGTACTGCCCTCCTTAATGTAGCACTAAGACTATGAAAAAAAAATAATTCTGTGTCTGGAAATACGGAAGGAAACGGCTACTGGGTCAGGAGCCAGCATTTCTGATGCTAGCACATGTTCAGTCACATCCATCAAGCACTCTGTGACCTGTGAAAATTATATCCTGAAATATCCCTGTTCATTTGTTTCTACTTTGAAATTGTGGTCTCTGGGTTTATTCTTTTCCTCAGAGTCAGAGCAATGTAATCGGAATGCTGGAGGAAACTGCTGTTTGGGTTGATCTTCTTAGATTCTTGACTGATTCTAAAAATAGGTCCCTCCTATCCATTAAGATAAGACTGAAACACTGGTGACATTAAGCATGGCAAATGTCTTTGGTGTTCTGGTCTGAAAAAAAATGTCCATCCTGTCTAGCAGGGACATTGTGTCTGTCTGGCCTCTCAAACCTGGGTGAGAGGCTCCAGTCTATCAGGTGTCACCTCCCACTGTGTCCTAGCAGCTCCTGTCCCCACAGAGAGGGACCCAGTGAACCTATGAGGCTTCAGAGCTCTTGTGATAAAGCCTGCATACCCTGGAAGACAAATGTGTTTCTACCTCACCTAGCCCTCTTCTGATTTCATGCCCCTGCAGCCCCTGTGCCGTTTGTGTTGATTTTCTTTGCAAGCCCCCTGGATCTGGCTTCCTGCCGGGTCCCAGGTTCTCCTTGGTGCCCTGCCCGGCTGGACATGGAGCGGGGCACTGAGGGGCCGGTCGGTGTCTGCCCAAGGTGCGGTGCGGCCCGAGGCTGCGGCCCACTTCAGGAACCTCTTCAGAGCCTCCCAAAGGGGCAGGCTCAGAGGTAAAAAAAAAGATGGTTTTTTTTCAGTCCCTGTAAGCTAATCACTGTGTAGATTGACATCCAGCCTTGCTTTCCTTCCCTCTTGTGCCCTCCCAGCAATGTGCTCCTGCCTCTCCTCTAACCTGACCTGCTGCATAACTCCAGGCGCACCAGCACCAATATGAGAGAGAAGACAGGGCTGCTGAAGGTGGGAGAAGCACAGGCTGACAGCAGTCTCCACTTCCCCTGGTTGTGAGCTGCTGAGAGACTGCTGGCTGTGTGCTCCCAACCATCTCTCCAGTCACACCAGCCATGGGGGTGTCACCAGGACCAGCTCCTGACCTGGTGCTCAGGTTACTCAATCAGCTAACGTGTCTGTGTGTGGCTGCACAGTCCCAGCACAAAGAAAGTGTCAGAAATGGATGATGATGGCTGGGAGAGGGAGACCAGGGCCACTGCTCTTGGGAGCAGCTGGGTCAGGCTAGGTGTGGTGTGAAACTCAGCCCACGCGGAGGCACGGATCAAAGCATCACCTCGGTGTGCTCACATCAGACATAGCAAGTGTTCAGAAATTTCCTTCAGTGGTGAGATAGAAGAAGTTTACTTAATACTTCTGGAAGATATCAGTTTGCATGCTGTGGCTCAGTCCTGCTCACCTCCTTCCCCATCCACTAGGCTCACACGTACACGTGCACACACACACACAATGGCTTCTTTGTTGGCAATGGAAAAATGCTCCAAGGGGAGGTGCACATCCCAGAACACAGTTCTGTTTGCATCCAGAGTCATGATGAATCACTGTGGGGAACCTTAAATCTTTGCAGCTCTCAGATCTCTATCAAAAATGGGGGCAGCTGGAGTATGCTCCATTTAACACAAACTACGTGCATAGCTGGATTGCTTACCACCTTGTCAATGCCACCCCCAACTGCCAAGATCTGAGAGCCCCAGAGCCTACTGTAACCAAAGGGAGGTAAGGATTTTCTTTACCTTGGATGCTGTTTTTTTTAAAGGGAACTTGGGAAATAATTAGCACATAATTAACCTGTGGAACTTTCTGCCAGGAAGTATTACTGAGGCCAACTGCTCTGCAGGGTTAGGAATTTATATGAATACTAAGAGGTCCAAAGTGGAAAAGATATCACTCTTCAAAGTAGGGAGGATATCTTTAAAGAAAATGAATTAAGGAGATGGTTTTCTTATGGATAAATTATTTCCTAGTAGTCTATTATGGGATGTCTTGTGCCCTCCTGTGAAGCCTCTGGGAATAGCTACTGATGAAGACCGTAGAGCACTGGTCTGATCCATTATGGCAAGCATGTTTCCCATTAAATATTCAGTATGGCAGATGTTGTGCTCTTAAGCTAATAGAGCAGCACTCACCCTGGTTCCTACTGTGCTCCAGGAAATAATTGCTTGTTCAACTGATTTTAAAAATATATCTTATTTGATCCCAGATCTGCCGCTCTTGTAAAGTGCCATTATTTGGATGACTCATTGTCACTTCATCTCATTGGCAAGTTGTTTGTTAGAGGTGAAAAAATACTAGAGGAAGAAGCTGGTCTGTTTAGGGAGTGAACTACATAAAGGTGTGACATAAAACTGTGAGAACAGGTCAGAATGAAAGTCCACCCTCACCAGAATGTACCTTTGCAGTTGTCTGTAGGTGTCTAAGGAAAGAATATAAGCAATAGAATGAATGTAAAGTTATCCTTCCTGATAGACCATTTGATTGTGCCTGAAGACTGGAGGAAAGCCAATATCACTCCAGTCTTCCATAAGGGCAAGAAGGAGGATCCAAGAAAC
>NW_008600666.1:0-14530 GCF_000691845.1 Merops nubicus
AAAAAAAAAAAAAAAAAAAATACTTGGTTTACCCATTTGAAATATGCCATAACAACCATTTCATAGGGAAGTCCTTTGAAGATGACACTTGAAATTCAGCAGGGCTGCTTCTCTTTTTCTTCCTTTGCTCTTTCCTGCATATGGCAGTGATATGCATCTTACAGCTCCCAGGAAATCTCTATCACATTCAGATAGAAGCTTTGAAAAAAAATTAAAAAAAAAAGGAAACTCTCTGTGCACAGATACAATCAAAATTTGTTAAGAACTTAGAGTCTGTCTGCAGTCAAAATGTTCCTACCTGGGTGTGCAGGGGCAGAGCAGGACTTTCTCTTCAGTGCCTTCTTTTTCTCTCATAAGGGAGAAGAGAGCACTATGGCAAAGCCTCATAGAGCTTCTGCAGTACACAGGGCAATTTTGAACTGTGGTCTTGCTCTCACTCGCTTTACTTTGCCTTCTTTCCCCACCAAGTGTGCAGAAAGACATCAGAATTTGAGCCCTGTGCTCAGGCTCCAGCCCTTGCATATGACTTTATGCTGGGGTGAACACAGACTGGAGAACAGAAATCTCCCCTCACTGGTGCCCGGGTCATACACAAGAGAGACAAGAGAGTAGCAAGGAAGCTTACAAGAGCAGAACAGGGCAAGAATGAAGAGAAACTGGGAAGAGATAGAGATTATAAACAGGGGGCAGAAGGCAGTAGAAGAGAACATGAACTGAGTAATGGAGATGCTGAACTGCAGGAGAGAAGCATGAACAGCGGGTGAAATAGGACAGGGTAGCAGCAAAGGTAGCTGAGACCAGAGGGGAGACGGAGACAGACTATAGACACAGGGACTGAAGAATCTGCAACCACAGGCGAACCTTGCCTTGCACAACCTGGAGGTGAATTCCAATAGCTCTGAGGAAAAAAAAAAAAAAAGATCACATATAATTTTGCCTGTTCTTAATTTTATAACTAAGCAAGCATGCTACTTGAGTAATCCAGGAGTGGTCCCTATAGAAAAGGAGTTACACAGATGAATAGAGTGGAGATACTGGTTAAGTGACATTTGTCAACTGTGACTATCATAATACCAGAGCTAATAAGAGTGAGAGAAGCATAAGTAAAGAAAAAAAATTAATAAAAATAAGATAGAAAACAATAGACTTTATGGAGGGAACAGAAATACAGAGAAGATAAGAAGACAGAATGAAATTGGGAGATGAAAGGAAAGAAGATAACAATGAAGGAAAGTATTAGAATAGTGTTTCTCAAACTTCTGAAAGCATGGGTGTGTTTGGTCTCATGTCTCTCTATGACCTCCAGTGGGCCCAGACACCTGGTACAATATTTTAAGTGTAGGTAATTCTTAAACTCTTGCAAACTTTGCAACCTCTCCTTGAACCTGCATTAGCAATGGCAAAGATCTTTAGTAATGAGTTTATTAGCTTCTAGTCATATAGGCACATAAATGTACAAAAATAATAGTGATGAGAGCAAAAATACAAATCATTTAATAGATAAAATCTCAGGCACGAAGGAACCAAGCTGTTTGCCTTGAGAGATGAAGAATGCAGCTCACTCAAACCCCAGTCTACTAAATCTAGGAGTGCAAAGAGAATTAATTAGAGCAAGAACTCCCTAGCTCTTTTGTCTCTAAGGTGCAAGGTCACTGCCTGATCTTGGTCTGGCAGAGTAAGCAAAATTTTCATTTCACCCATATTCATACAGTAAGATGATTTCTGATGCAGAGCACTTGGCTTTGAAATAACGATGTTGTAATCCTCCCTTCAACATGTCTGGAAATCTCCTGGTAGCCTTCTATAAAAGGTAGACACTTTGTACCACCGTAGCCTTCCTTCTTTTGCTTAAAGAAGTTTCTGACCTGGGAAACTTTATAGTTTACATATTTGTTTTCTGCTTTCTTTGGTCTGTGAACTGTGACTGTGATTTTTTTTTTTTTTTTTCAGTAATAAAAAACACATGACCTAGGACCTTGGAGCCAGACTCAACAGGTAGGTCTCACCCTCTACCTCATGGTAGGGCACGCTCAAAGAACTGAAAGGTTTGGAATTGAATTAGTGTCCCTAATCAAAACAATGTATTCAAACTCTTGAACTTCTTCACTGACATTCTAAAAAATCTAAGTGATTTTTCAGCTGACAAAAACTCAGTGTTGTGGTTTCACAGACAATTGTCTGTGAAATTATATATTAAAATAAAACAAATAATGAAATAGAAAGATGCTAACTGGATGTCATAAAAGTGTCTTTCTCCAGATGCATTCTACCTTAATGCTTCTTTCCTCTATTTAAAAAGTGCACATATCTAGCTCTTTTCACTAGACAAATAAGAATAAAATTAAAAGCAAGATTTGTTTCTCATATGAAAATAAATCTTAAATCTAAATATCAGTGTTCCTGGATGTAAATGTTTTTTTTTATCACAGGGAGTACTTAATGAAAGGATGCGGAACTAAGAATCAGTGGAAGCAAAAGGATCATTGATCAGCTGAGCTTCCCACCATGAGCAAAATATCCCACTTAGTTCTTTAAGCTGTAATAGGTAGGAGGGGACTGTTACCTGGGGACAGTACCCTGAGTATCTCAACCAGCCTTCTTGTTTCAAGCAGTGTGTTTTGACTGGCATACAAGCACATACATACAGTACAATGAAGTGTGCTACTGAGTTATTTTTTATTATAGGAGCTGTGTTCACTTCCTTGAGTATGTGCATGTCCACCACAGGCTAAGTGCAGAAAAGGCAGAGGTCTTGGCCCCAGGTGCCTAAGGAAGTGGATTCAGTCATCTCTGGGACAGGGAGTGACAACAGCTTGCGTGGTCAGTGACCTCCTCACAGGACAGCAAAGGCAGCATGAGCAGAATCAGCAGACACAGCCTCTGTCAGACTGGTTTTATATGAAGCACACTGCTGCCCTGTTTTTCAGTTATGCTAAAGCAGCAGCAAGGGGCTAACTGTCTTCTCATTCATGTGCAATGCTGTGAAGGCCCCTAAAGACAGAATGATAAAAGTAGGTATGTGAATTGAACATCTGCTGGACCTGGTGTCTGTACTAGAGCACATGACTGTGTAGCTTAGCAGGTATGACTGTGCATAAAATCAGTCATTACACGGACACTGCAAGAGATATTAGCCCTTCCTGGACCCTGGGTCAGTAGAGGTGAATAGTCTTGTCAATACAGACTTATAATTTTCATCTGCTTAGCTGCTGAGATGAGCCAGGCCTTCCCCTCTATACTGTTAAGGAGAGTTGCCCAGCTGAGTAATTCTTTTCATATGAGAAGAATTTTTGCTCTCCAACCTCTGTCTTATTATCAATGTCCCCACAAGGTATTTGTACGTCTAGCAGAATAGCGGTGTCAAAATTCAGAGCTTTGTTTTCTTTCTACATCAGGGAAAAAAAAAATATTTTTGCTTAATTTTGTAAGCATTTTTCAGCTTTTGGTGAGAAAGACACAATGAAAAAGGTGTCAGTATAAAATCAGGACTGACCATTAAGTGAAAAATAAAAGGAAACTTTGTAATGTCCCACCCTGTGTTTTACAGTCAGTTCTAGTTACTAAAATTAAAAACTAGACTATTGCTTTTGCAATATTTTTTCCCTTCTCCTCAGAACTCTCTAATTTTGGTGAGCAGAACAACTGCATTGTATTTTGAGAACAGGCTCAAGGCCAAAGTCTCTGACCTTGCATACAGCTGAAATGTTCCTGTTGCTGGCTGCAAGGTGACCTGACAGGAATAGAGTAGGGTGACCTGGGGGGCTCCTGTGTATCAGGGCACACCTACCCACTTATGACTCAGAGGTGCCATATAGCCCTGGGTGAAACAAAAACCTTCTAATCTTAGAAGTAAAGAGTTAGAATAGGTCCTGATCCATAATGGATTGATACCTGCTGTTGTCTGTGCACTGACTGTAGTTGATGATGACTCCAGAAAAAGAAAAAGAAGCAAAAGCAAAAAACAAAGAAACTTTTACTCTATACATTCCATGACATCAGTATTTTAAAAAGACTGAATAAATGGTTCAGATGCATGGCTTCTGGGCTGAGTCAGGCTTATAGCTCACTTTTTTTTATATATAATTAAATCCTTCATTTTAAATGCACTGCAAAGCAATTCACTCATAATGAGGAGGGAAATTCAGGTATCTGTGTCTGTAGCTTACTCATCATTGTAGCATTTAACCCTAGGTGTGTATCTTGCACTATTATTTAGAAGTCTGGTGGGTTTTTGCCAATGTCTCCCTATTCCAAACAAACCGCGTGTGGGAGTTTGAGACCCCACAGCATGACTTTCTCACATTGCTTAGCAGCAGCTCACTTGACCAGTGTAGGAACTCAAACTAATCAGCAATGAAGGGTTCAGTCTCCAATATAAAGGATCATAGGAAGGTCAGGACAGAAAGATCTCTAAACCAGCACAAGGCTGACAGGAATTCTTTAGGGTGGAGTCTGGAAAGAGAAGACAGCTGTATGCTTGCCCTTGTGGATACACAGCAAGCAATTTTCATCCAACATCCCTTCTACCTTTTCCTCATGCAGTCCAAGTTTCTTATTTCTTCAAACCTGAGGTAAGTTTGCTTGCTCTTGTTCATGCCACAGAGGTCATTTGTAGGAGATTAATGTCTCTAATGGGAGAGCAGGAATGACTTGAAATACTATCACTGAGCATCTCAGCCCATTCTTCCCTGGATTTAAATCAGTGCACTGCAGCCTGGTTATTGAAATACAGATTATCAAAAGGCTGCTCCCTTTGTGTATATGCATCGGTGATTCATACTATAGAAATACAAAGCAGGTGCCATTGCCACTGCTGTGTGAACCACACTTGCTAAAGTTTTCTCTACAAGGCGAAACTAGAAATTAAGTGATGAACATTTATCAGGCAAAGGACCTAGTAACACAGCAGAACAGGTTTCAAATTAGTCTAATAGCCTGGAAAGAAAGGAATCTTTCTTGGAATACTGTCAGAGGCTGATTTTTTTTTTTCATGTTCCTGACACTTTCCATGCCTTTGCTGACAATCTACAGGCATTTCATAAATCATTTCTGTGTGCTGGTAATGTGACAGCCAAATGGATGTCCTTGGACCTTTTCCTAGGAAACCTCTTGTAAAGATGGAACGATGCAACAATGAAGCTAGAGGCAAATGTATACAGCACTGACATTAGTTAATGGAAACAGGGAACTTTCACATTGCAACTATGCATGCTAAGCCAAACAAATAATACTAGCTTTTAAAGTTACAGGAGAAAGGAAAGTACAAATAGCTTCAGTATTCTCTTTCAACTAAAATATAAACTGAGCAAACATTCCCATAGCTGTTACTTAAACTAGCCACCAAAATTTGTCTCCTGGCCTATATTTTGAACCCCAGTAAAAACTCGAATTTTCAGTTCTATGTAGTGGTGAAAGCTCTTGAAGAAATAAAAACCTTTGGGCCTTGAATTGTGAAAGGTACAGGAGAGATAGGGTAAAAATCTAGCTAGCTCTGAAGTTTTTAATTTACTCTTGTGAAAGTAATATGCTTAGCATATATATTAGAGAAGGTGAACTCGTGGGAATTTCCCACATTCCCCCAGCTAGAATATCAGCTGTCGGGTCCATCCATAAAATGGAGACAGAGTTATATTTCGCCAGGGACAGTTAAAGGGAGGCGATCTCCACAAGAGCTCATGTTAGTCCCATTCTGCTATTTGACCCAGGAGAAGCACCTCTTTATAAAAGCCAAATAGAAAGTTGTCACATGAGACACAGCAGACGACAGGCTGCCCAGAAATGGCTTTTGTCCATGCATGCATGGATCCTTTATGTTCTGCAACAGAAAAGACCACTCATTAAGTTTGTTTCTACAGACCACCATCTACATAGTCCCATTAAGTAGGTCAAATATGTAACTTGCATTTGTACCATTTATTTCCTGGAAGTTCTGAAAAGAAATGTGGCTACTTCCTTAAAACTGGTGGCCATTAAAGGAGCTACCCTAAAGGCTAGAGAACGTAATCCCTGATCAACCTTCATAGTTTGCATTTCTAAGTCCTTGGGACATAACTTGTGTAATGACAGATGTGGAAGAGGCTCTGAGCAACACTGAGTAACAAAGCCCATTAAAATACTTTGGAAACTCATGATAACAGTCATCCTTGGCAGCGAAAACTTAACAAATGAGACACTGACTTGATGTTTCAGCTGTAGACAGGAGATACAAAATGAGATGTTTTAAAACTTTTCCATTATGAAACCTGAAAACAGATACTAAGAGTTAAAAACTCAGCACAGGGAATTACAGCTCTGTTTCTTTGAAAATCCAGCTCAGTCTGCTCCTAAAACATCTGACCCTACAGTGCTTAAGAGGTGTTAGAAAACATATGTGAAACTGCAGGAAATTGGAAAATCAAGACTAAAGTCAGAAATGTGGCACAGATGTATTCACAAACACAGTATTACTTGGCTATAATTCAGGATTTTATATTCAGTCAGGTTGGCCCTTAAATGACAACTGTAATTCCTTTAGTATGTCAATATTATCTTTATAGAGTTTTTCAGTCAACCTTTTTTTTTTTTCTAACTTTTACAACCTGTTATTAACTGCAGGGCTTTAGAGTAAAGTGGTATAATTTTTTTAACAGCGCAAAACCATAGGTGAATATAAACTAATAAATAAGTTATTATTTATGGCCTTATTACTTTGATTTCCATGCAAAGGCTTCTATCCTGAAAATGTCCCTACAGGAGGATTAAGGCCATCTCAGGTCCTAGACACAGCATAGAACTGGATATGGTTCCACCTGCCTACTGTAGCCTTTCCATTATATTGCAGTGACCATAGTTTACTTGTGATGCTCTTAGGGAGGGTGTGGCAACATCAGACATCACATCAGGCTTGTGAACTAAACGCACAGGACTAGATCTCCAGCACATTCTGGATAGCTACTGCCCAAATTCAGATCCTTTTAATGACAGGGCAGTTATTTTCTGTGACCAGCACCAGGAATTGGCATCAATATTTGAGTTAAGGCAGAACCAGCTGAGATCATAAGCTGAAGTTTCTAGTTATATGTTAAGTAACTGCCTTGAAGAGTTTAGAATCAAAAGAGCATAGATAAAAGCGACGAGAAAAGTCAGTATTCACATTTATGAATATTAATCTAAAATGAAACATAAGACTGGATCTAAACTTTGGACATTTTATTTTTTCCAGGTCTCCACCAAAAAGGATCTCCCTGTGAACTAAGGAACCAGCAGAATAGCTGCAGGAAGGAGAAGGTATGCTATAGAAACAGGCAGGACTAAGTTTTTTATCAAGGACATCCATGATTGTGAAAACTGGATCCAAAAGCCCTATAAAACTTGCAGCTTATCTTATTCAAAATACTTAACTGGGCAGACAAGGCTGATGTCAAACGTTAACTTCTCAGTGATGGGTACAAACCTTGGAAATTATCCAACATCTTGGCTGAAGGTATAAAGAATTGAGATAAACAATCCAATTTTTTCCATGATCAGTCTCTGAAGTTTTTTATTGTGGATCTTTCAGTCAGCCAACTGGTATCTTTACTCTTCACTGAAACCAAGGGCAATTCTGCTTGCATCAGAAACTTAGGAACCAAGCAAAAAGAAAAAGTATTAATTGCTACAAGGCTTAGTAATAACACTTCCTAAGACCCATCCTCCCTAGAGAAGTGACATTTTTCTTTTACACTAATAACATTGAGATGTTTTCCTGGCCATCAGTGCTCAGGATTTATGTGCTCTGAATCCCCAGAAGTCAGATATATACGGCACCTTGTTATTAATCCACTAAGTCATCCTGCTGGTTTATACCTGATCTGCTCTAACAGGTCCCATGATAATCTCCAGCGTGTTTTGCAATGCCAGGACACCAGAAGCCTACTCCCATAGATCTGTTAAGCCAGAGTGTAACATCCATAGTTGCTCATCTCCCCTCATCTTCCTACTTAATTCACAAAAAAAAAAGATGCAAGCAGCACCTATCTCATGATGTGCTTTGTCTTCTGTGTATTAGGGGATTACATTTCATTCTTGACCATTTAGCTGCTGATTCCACAACACAGGGTATCTGATCAAGAGGCAGACAGCCATATAAGCATCTACATGAAAACCTTGAATGATAAAAAAGACATGCTGAGCACTTAAACGTGCATAAAACGTAGGCAGCAATTTCAGACCATCTAATACACAATCCCCCCACAACCTATCACAAATATTCCCACTGAATTATCCGTTCCATTTATTCAAGTAAAGAAACACTCCTTATTGAAAAGGAAGCCACGGTTCAGTCTGAATTCAGACCACTTTTTTGATTGTGATTAGTCCTCAAGCCACATTTAATTTGCTTGAGAGTATTTCATGTTTCAATGCCAGACCAAAAAAATTTTGATAGATGACTCTTTATGACTAACTTTGTCATGAGCGTTTTGCTGTCACTCCTTAGCATTCACATTATCAAATGTGCTGATGCATATAAACATCAGAACTACATTTTTTTCCCTCTTCATGTTCTGAAGACTGCAGTCTGAGTTTTAGTTCCAGGTTTATGGGAGTAATTCTCGTTCAATTCTGCTTCAGAGTTCTCATTCTGTATAGCCCAGATCTTGTGTGCTTAAAAGTCATTGGTTTTATGAAGCTGTTAGACATTCCAGAAATATTTCGGAAAAAAAAAATATTTTTTTTTTTCAAAAGCTATAAATGTACAAGCAACCTTTATACCTCTCAACAAACCTGCATTTCCTGCTCAGGCTTTGGGCACAGGCTTTGAGAAATTCCTTTATTCTTTCCCTTAACCTACAATAGGTAGGAAAAGCTCACTTTTCCCATGGCATTGGTTAACAGGACACATACCAGCAAAGTGGGACTGTAATTTGTTCCTTCTTTTAAGCCATCAGGAAATGTCAATGCATTTGTAGTCCCATAAAATTAAGGAAATCTGTACACAGTGAACCCACCTCTATATATAATTCCCCCACTCGTTCACAGATGGCAAGTTTGAGATGACAAGCACAGTGGCTTAGTGTTTTTACTATATTTATCTGTAATGTGTTTTTAATAATATACTCCATTTCATGCTTCTTTACAGTTTTCATATTCAAGCAGGAAGAATGTTTACACTTGACTAGAGCAAGTATTTCATTTGCCTGCCAATATGGTGTATGCATATCAAGATGGAGCTGAGGAATATAGAAACAAGGATCAACAAATAGTGAAATAATGTGCCAAAGCTTGTCAAGTATAAACATTGAGGCACATTTCACATGAACTACACTTGTGTCATAAAATCTGTATTGCTCGTGAATAGCAGAAGGGCCATACATAATGAGATGGGCCTTTTTCTGTTGATTTGTAATACTGCTGTGGAATGCTGGTGAGCAAAAGAATATGGCCACTTCTCTCCAAGCTGTTCCATGTCTCTGAACTTTTCATTTTTTGCTTTCCTTTTACCAGAATGGTGTCTTAGAATAGAGGTCCTCAAAGTTTCAACAGCAGGGGTGACCCTACTGATAAATCACAACAGTAGGAACCAGTATTCCTGTGGGCTCTTGACATTGCTATACCCCTATTCAGTTTAGTTAATTTAATTTAAATAATATAATTTAAATAGAGCTGAAAATGCCATGTTTTCCAGACATCTATACGTAAGAAGTGATAAGTCTTACTAAACATTAGCTGAAATACATTAAAATACTAAATGTGGTTGGGCAGCATTTCATAAACAGTGGAACAGATAAAGCAGTTAATTTATATCTTGTTATCTCCCACACCTTTTATAGTATTCGTATGTTCCCAATTCCAGCTTTCTTTTTCAAGTTATACTAATCCACTCCTGCCTGGGAACTTTGAGTTTAAAGATTTGGCAAGCCAAAGGGTGCACACTGGCTGCCCAGCTGCTTGCTGCCTCTCAGAATGGGTGAGGGGCAGAGTGCTTGCTTTTATACCAATACCTTCTTTGTGGACAGCTGGTTTTCAAATTTAAATACTAACAATATGACTATACAGGTAGAGTAATTCTCATCACAAAATGTTTTACAAACAAATAACAGAGATCATTTCATACTCTTCCAAAGTACAGTTTTTGGAACAAAGCTGTAATCTGATAAAGCACATCAACTTCACTAAATATTCTTAGGACAGTGAAAGAAAAGGGATTCTGCAGGCAATCACCAGTAAGACACAATGAAAAATTCAGTGCTAAACAGAAAAATCTTTTTTAAAAATGTAGTGCAATACAAAAGTATCACAATGTTAGCTAACACTGGAACTAGATAGATACACAGTCCCAGAGCCTCTCTCAGGATGTCCTTCTTTATGTAATGGACTGTATCTTTTATAGACAGTCCATCTGAAAATGTTTGGAACATCCATATGACCAAACATCAGCACTTTCTGTACAGAAGAATCTAAAGTGGAAAAGGATAATCTGTTCTGTTGAAGCCAGTCCTTGTGCATAATTTACCCCTTTCCCCTCCTGCCCATCCTTCTCCATGGCACTGAAGCACCTCTCTATACTCATTCACCAAGTTCTTTGACCAAACTGTTTGCCCAAGTCTCCAATTTTCCTTTGAAAAGCCAGTTTTAATTTGTTCAAGTAAGTAGACATGGGGCAGGGCAAGTATCCCAGGACATGGGGGAATGCACAGGTCTGAAAGAATGTGAGAGACTGCAAGGACTAGGTACTTATAGATTATGTGATATGGAATAAAAGGTGAGAGAATGAAGAGATTTTCAAACACAAAAGTTGAAATTAAACATTGCCTGTCTTTGAAAGCTAGCAGTAGTAGTATACTTTGAGGATAAAAGTGGAAAATTTATTCATGAAGTTATGTCTTTGAGAATTTTTATAAAGTAGCTCTTAAGAAAACCCCATGGATCCTCTGGCCACAGAGGAACAGGACCAGATTGATGTGCTAGCAAAAGAACAGTCTTCCCTGCACTTCTGGGTCACACACACTAGTTGATTACTTTGTAGTAAAGACAAGGGTATTGAATTGGTAACAGAGATTTCTTAGAGATTCCTTTCCAAGCACTGATGTAATCCATGGCTGCTTCACCTCTGAGACGTGATGGAGATTGCAATGCAGGACAATACAATTTACAAACTATCTTACTAACCTCTATGATTTTCTGGTTTTTTTTTTAATGTCCTGCTACAAAAGTCTCTGCTGATGAAGTTGTGTCAAATGCCATCTATCTGAGGAGGTTTGGGTTCAAAGAGACAAAGTTTCCCAACCTGCACATGTTCAGGGAGCCTGGAGATATCATCACTCTTGCTCTACAAAGTTCATCAGTGACTAAGGCAAAAACGAGCCATTCAAACCCACAAAAACCTTAGGTCCAGTTTATGAATTATATTTGCAACCTCTTTTGATCCCGAAGTCGCTATGTTACTAAATGCGAGTGATGTTTACTTCAGACAGAGCCTCCAAGAAATCATCTCAGCTTTCCAAACAATTTTTTAGACTCTCAGTTTTGGCATAAAATTGTTAGATGTTTCTCCTTCTCATGTATGCAGTAATTTGAATGGAGTGTGGCTGCTGCAGGGAATTAATGAGAGGAGGTGGCTGAACTTCACTTCCAAATCATTAGTAGAGGCTGACAGAATCCATAACAGGACTGACAGAGTACAGCTGTCAAATGAGCCATAAAAGACAGGCATCCACCTTCAAATATTTTGTGTTGGGGATTTTTTTGTTGTTGTTGTTTAAAGGCCTGAAAAGAGATTCAGAGTTTCAAAATCCTGGCTTGCTGTCTAATGCCTACAGGCTCTATTAGCATAATTCTTCCCTATGCTTTATCACTGATTATACTGCAGATGATCTCAGAAGGAAAGACATTTCCATCCCCTGCCAATAGTATCCCAGTGGCCTGAACTCTCTTTTCTGTGACTCATGTAATATTCAGAGGAAAGATACTTCAACACTTTATCACCTTTCTTTCTCCTATCTCTGAAATACAGGGCTGCGATATACATATGCACACATGGACATCTACATCATGGAAGAGCATGTGTAACAAACCATAAGTACTGGAAAAAAATTCTCTTCTGAGCTGCAGTCAAACCCAGTCCTCAATATGCCATCCTCTGAAACCCCCCTTTCCTAGAGGTTGTGTCATATTACACAAATCAAGGAAAATTATATTTTTCAAAAACTTTCATCAGTGACCTTTAAATTTCTCTGTTGAAATCAGTATACAAACAGCAATGATATCAGCAGAGATGTCAGGTCAGCGCTAATGCTTTGGGAAATCTTGCTGATGGGAAGCACTTTAGCTAATTAAAATTTCTTAATTTATAAATGAAATATAAGTTTCTACATTTGAAGTTTCATCAGGACAAAACTAGTTTTGCCATGCTAAGAACAGTGTTACAACCTTTCTATCTATTGAACCGCTTATTTTTTTCACAAAATATTATTTCAGATCTACACAGAGTAGCATTTCTTTCTAAAGTCTTCTGTATCTTGGTTACTTAACTTTAGATATATTTCTGATATTATTAAACTCAGTTACCCCTTGCCCATTGTCTTTAAAGTAAAAGGAACATGAGATCCTAGATCACCTTTCTAATATATGAGGGTGTCTTCAGATATGAACTAACTGTGCATTTGATTCCTGTACTACATGACCCATTTTAAATGCTCCATATCTTTGACTTTCCTTTTTTTCTTTTCTGCTACAATGCAATCTATAAGGAGATGATAATACTTGCAAAGTGTGTGAAATTGTTCCTCTTCAAGTAGCATATATTTGAATTAAACATCAAAAGGATTTGTCCCTCCGCTTAACTAAATAATATTAAATTGCCATACAGCAAGTCAAAAATATGTTCATGCTCTGGATTTGTGGTGTTTTCTGTATGTATGGGAAGGAACATTTTTTTTCCTGTTTTTCTTTTATATTTGGGGAGAACAGAAAGAATTTCTGTTGTTTGGGGTTTTTTTCAGAACATGACCCAGAGAAGTAACTGTTGTTGCAGTTTAGTATAATCTTTCTGCAATCCCAGGAAAAGATGATTTGGGTTTTTTTTAAACATTATGGGACAATGAAGTTCATGTATTACTAGTAAAACTGATGTTAACATTTTTTTTTCTGAAAAGAATGATATGAAGTGAAGTCGTATGACATATAAATGAAATTCAGCAAATAGCTTTCATTAAAAAAGGGGAAAGAATATACTTTTGATGAACGTATTTAATTTCCAAAAGAAATTTCTTGTTTTGAAGAAGCCTTTGATATTTTAAAATCAAAAATCCCCAGGCAAACAGGAAGGGGGGAAAAAGGCTTAGCAGTAAAATATTTGGGTTAACCAAAATTATGTATTCTATATCTTAATCCATTTCAGAAGTCTTTTCTTTTTCAAGATTTTCCAAGCAGGAGTGAGGGCAGTCATTAATTGCACATCATTATTTTTTCAATGCTGGAGTCAAAGGCAAAGCAATTCTAACAGAGATATCCATGTTTAATATACATACCAAGAGGAACAGAACTGCAGCAGCAGGGAGCTCAGGCTGGGCTGCAAAAACTGTTGGAATGGGAAGGGGGATTACACAGCCCACACTAAGCACCATGCTCCTGCAGAGCTTTGTGGTTCTCAGTACTGCACTCCAGGTCAGCTGCAGCATAAGGATAGAAGTAACAATAGAGAGACAGGACCATTTACTTTTCAAAAAAAAATAGTCTGAGAGCAACAAAATATTCTCCAACAAACCTAGGTAAAATGTTTTTCCTTTGCTTGTGTTTTGGACAGGCTCTCTTCCTCTAAATCACTATTTATATCAGTTTTCTCTCCTGGCTTCTTAGCTTCTAGGCTACTTCTCTTTTCATGATTCTATTCATCACCTTCTAATAAATAAACTGCTTGTGTGAGAAACACAACATATTTCAAGGGAGGCTCATAGCTGTTTCTCTTTAGGCACTCAGGTTAACCTGTTTAAATAAGGGCACTAGATACCATCAGTTTTTTGTGTAATAGGTGCAGAGAGCTAGAGTCCTCTAGGGGATAACATCACACCTAGGTGAGGATCCCTTCCCTAGCTACAGTGAGAGTCAAAACTGAAGTTGGATGTAAATGCTTTTTCCACTCCCTTGGTCACTGTAATAATTTTACTTCTTATGCTTGTGTTATTTATTTTTACCTAGTAAGGCTCTCAGAGAGGAAATTACAATTTTTCAATCTATAGCTGGATGTGTTTGTGTTTAAAACTCATAACATGGGCTACACCAGAGTGATTTCTCCCTCTATAGAAAAAAAGGACTATGAATGCAAGCCTGATACAATTTTCTGACACCAAAAGGATGTGACCAGGTGCTGTGCCTGCAGAGTTGAAAAGCATTAACTGAGGCAGTCAAACCATAACTGGACTTCTGTTGCAGTTTGCTAAATAATTAAATATATTTGAGTTAAAGTTCTTTTTCAAGGAGTGTTGGCCTGCAGTATGTTGGATAAGACTTTGATTAGTGTTTTGGTGAAGAATAAAGTAGCATATGGTGTCATTACCGACACCCGATCCCTGGG
>NW_008600667.1:0-1590 GCF_000691845.1 Merops nubicus
GAGTGGGCAAATGCCCGTTTGCGGCCCTCGCTGCCGGGGTGCTAATAAAGGTGCTCGGCCGTCCTGCGTGGAGGCCGACTAGCAGTTAGAAAGTGTCAATATTGACAACTCGTGTCCCAGTCCCGCTTCAATTTACCTAAAAATGTTACTTGAAAAGCTTGTTTCTGTAACCCTCATAAACAAGGGGCTGAATAAACGGGCTGCAGAGAAGAGTTGCATCACTAATTCTCAAAATCTTGATCACTCCATTTTGAGAAGAGCATGACATGCACTGGTGGTTTGTAACAGCAAGGGGAAAGAGCATGTCAAGCTTGCTTTATGTTCCCAAGCATCCAATTTAGCATCTGTGGAGCTTATTTGTTAGTAAAAACACAGAAAAGCAATACTTAAACACCATTGAAGTAAATACATGCTTTCAAAGGACCTACATGTAACAATGTCTTAGTCCTCCAAAGGATTATTCAGATTATTCTCAGAAGAGAATTATAATTACCAGCTGCCTCAGAAAGACAGAGACAGCGTCAGAGTACAGAAAATACAGATGACACCGCAGTGGCCTGTTCATTAGCACAGACTCCAGGTGGTCCACCCTACATGCTGCTGAGGCCCAGCTCTAAGGTCTTGTCAGCCCTAACACTCAGCTGTGATAGTTTATTGTCCTTTTTTTTCTGGTCGCCATCAATTAAACACATCCACCTGCAAGAGCTGCCTACAGCCATACTATCTCCAAAAAACAGCTTGGATCTAGACATTACAATGGCACTTGAGGTCTGCAGACAAGAGAGGAACATGGGAAAGATAAAATAAAGTGGTAGAAGCAAGCAAGGCAGAGGAATTAAAACTCAAAATACTGTTACATGAGCAGTAGTTCATACAGCGTGTGCCCTACCACCCCTCTAACAGATCTCGCTCTAGCCCAAGCCATCCCTGCCTACCACATATGCACTTCCTGCTACAAACTGGTCACTTACACCTCCACCTCTGCAAGCACACATGAGGTTCATCTTTTTTTCATGGTTTCCCACAGAGAGGTAAGATTACATGAATACTGTTTCAAAGAGGCTATTTTTCTTGCCCTTCTCTAAGATCCATTGCACACAATTTACAAGAAGTTTTAACATCCTGGTGTCGAGCCAAACAATTGTGCGTGTCACGGAGTCACAAGGATGAGCTGCATCCTACAGGACAGGGAGGCCAATGCTGTGGCAAGGCTGGCAGTAATATAAGGTAACTAACTAACATAAAATAGAAAAAAAAAAACTTATAAAGCTAACCATTTGTGTAAAATAACAAGGGACTGAAAGACTGATTGTCTTGCTGATCACTGTGAAGTGTTTGAAGAAAAGCAGATGCTTCTTTGGTCTGCCGTCTAAGACAACTAACAACCCTTATCTAGGAGAACAGTCATAGAAGTCAGAATTAACAAGCATTCTGCACTTATCAGTAGGAAAATAGAAAGGAACTATTGAAAAATAATAAAGACTAACACATACAGAGACAACACAAAGTAACATCTATCACAAACTTATCAGTAAAAAAACCAACTAATCAGAAGAGCAGATGCGGATGAGCAAGGAGCTCCTGGACACG
>NW_008600668.1:0-5424 GCF_000691845.1 Merops nubicus
AGTTCTGTTCTACCCCAAGCCAGGACACATATCTACATGGTTATTTTAAAAAGCTGTATAGACATTTAAAATATACTTAATCTAACTAACTAGTTCTCTCAGGTAGCAGTGCTGCTCTTTAAGTATTAGTGACAGATGCTCTAAGGGAGGGAGAAAACAAACCTTAACAGTTTGTATTTTTCTGAGAGCTTTGAAAATATGAGTAAATACAGTTTCAAAATTTATCATGGTTATAGGGGGCCTTCACCACTGCATTCAAAACAGCAGCATTTTTCTTCTTTACCTCCTGGTATTAACTTACGTTGCTCACAGTGTTCTCACTTTTCTGGTGCATACAGCAATGTTTTGCCCTACAGACTTAAGTACATTCAGAACATAAAAACTATGTCATGAGTTGATAAATAGCTTAGGCATAGTTCTTTCATAGTCCTGGTAACTAGTACAGAGAGACAGTTGCTGTAAGGAAAATGCAAAAAAGATAATGAATAGCAAAGAAAGAAACAAAAGCCAAGGTGGGAGCACAAAGATATTACTGAAAAAAATCACACTGAGCTACATAACATACACAATGCATTAAGTCTTTTAAGTCCTCTAAGGCAACCAGACAAACCTGCTGTCTTTCAGCGTTTCTAAACACAATTACATCCTTTGATGAGCAAATAACTTATGAGACACTCTTGCGTGCCATCCTTCAGTCCATTACATGTGCACTGTCATCAGCTAGCTTATCATACTCCCTAAATATTTGTCTTCCCTATGCGAACCAAGAAGCAAGTTCCCACATGCTTTTCAGCAAGCCTTGTACATCCCTCCCTAACACCACGCTGCTGCTGAGAGTTCCCGTGCTGCTGCCATGCTCTGATCTCACCAGCACGTAGGCAAATAGAGCTGCCTGGCTCACTTCCAAGATACAGGACCACAGCATACCAGGTTACTTCCTGCTTGCACTCAAAAGAAATAAAGGGATAACTTCTCTGTTCATCTCGTCGATCTCAGGATAAAGGAGGCCCTAAAACTAATTTCTTAGTAGCAAAGTTAATGCAGGGGTAGTCTGTTATGTGACACAGAAATGGATTCTGTTCTCCATAATTACTAGGACAGAGATCTCATGCTCTTTAGGCATTGCAACATTTCTGCAAGGAGATAGCACTGCGAGTTTCAGAAGCTGTTTTAGAGCTGAAGCCCAAAAAAGCGTTAGCAGCAACTTTGTCAGACTGCACTGACAGAGATCCATGGGCTGACCTGGTTCTGTTCTGACAAACCAGTGATTCCTACGTGGGCTGTATTTCACTCAGAACATGAGCATGTACTGCAGAAAGCACATTTTGGCGGTGTTTTGCCAATGACCAGGCCCAACAAAAATGATAGAGCCAGCAGGAGGAGAATCCAATACGCAGACTGTATTGTATACAAAAGTGTTATGACATGAATGACTGCCGGGGGTACAAACAAGTCAATCAGCTGGTACATAATTGACACCACCCCCAGCGATCCCACAAAAGACACGACTCAGCCCACAACAGGTGGTACAAACAGAGACACGAGGTTGCCCACAGTTGGCATGGGAAACAGCCAGACCAGCAAGTTAAAAACATAAGAGAAAGGTGCCCACATGGCGACTCTCACCTGATCAGCCCGCGTTCACAAAGGTCTAAACAGACTGGGGCCCAGCTCCAGGGAGAGTCAGGAGGTCTCTCCTGAACCAGGAAGCTCTGGGGAGTGCACTCCACAGACAGACACTCCTGACTCCCTGCCAGTGGTCCCAGCTTTTATCCCCAAGCAGACCCCTGACCTTTGTCAACTCAGTGCGGGACCCCTGGGGCTCATTTCCCTTCTGGCTCTCCCTGCAGGGCCGGCCGCACCCTGGGGGGAAGCTATAAGGCAAACTCACCCCCTCTGTATGAAGGGCTGTGGCAATCACCCATATGGCAACCTTAATTCGGGGCTCGGGTTCAGACCCCAGCATTTCAGGTGGTTAACCCACAGTAGGTCCAGATCTTTTTATACACATACAGCTTTGTGAGGAAGTCCCCTGGTACTGTCAGCATCCAAACAACAGCTCAAAGGCTTGTTTCTACCTTTCTGTACAAACAATTACTGCTAAACTGTTTCAGATCAGCTAGCAATATGTTTGCAACTGGCAATGCTACAGTTGTTGCAAGGGGCACTTGGATTTACAAGGTAATTAGTATTCACAACATTCCCAAACCTACCCTCAGATCTGAGTGGATGGCATTCCCAAACTGTGCTGTGATACATACCTCCTCCTGTGCTCATAATTTCTAATGAACTGTGAAAATAAAAAGGAAAGTTATGGGATTCATTAATTTCTGATTGAATTTACAGTGAAATTCTGTTCTTCACACAGTGGAATAGATGCCTACTTCCAGCAGCTCTTGTTCTCTTACTTCAAGGTACAAAACCAGGACAAACTACCACCAGAAGAGTGGCAACAGAGAGTCTGAATGGTGAGAAATAAAGGCAGATCATTTCTGGCCAGGGAGCAAACACATCCAATAAAAAACCACGGCACGCTCATTTTTGTGTTAAAACATTGCAGGATTGTTTTTTTAAAAATTCCATTTTTGGTAATTTTACATATACATACGGACATACACAACTAAAATTATAGCAATATATGGTAAGAAAGAACTGCTTCACGGCCTCTCTTGTAGTTCACCATTGAGGGTTTTAGCTGCTTTGCTGTACACTGATAGTAACTCACCAACAGCATGTATTAACGTGTACCTTCATCAGGGAGGAACTTTCCCCAGGAGTTATCCCCAGACGATCTTTGGAAAGTTACTACTTGGAACAAGAGCTAATATGTAAGCACGACATTCCCTTTTCTCCCTCACTGCCCTCCACAGGCTAATAAAAAGAAATGACTGCTCCAGAGTAAACACTCATGCATATATTATTACTCATAAACGGTCAAAGGAGCACAATGAAAAAAATAACAAATGCATAAATGCAACATGAAATGAACTGTAATATAAGATTTCAGTACAATCAATATATAACCAAAGCTGCCTAGAAGAGGAAAAATTTTTCAGGCTGTTGACCTGAAGGACATTTTTTCATTATTTAAGCTGAGACATTTCCTTTAATTGAGATTTCAAACTGCAGTATTACACTATTTCAGAAATACAAAAGCAACAAGTTCTACTACAGCATGTGGTGGTTGAGCTGAGGTATCATAACTGAGGTTCAGATGCAGTAACTTCACTGCTAACTACAAGCTTAGCTAAACAAGAGAATGTAAAACCACCTCCTTAGCTCCCTACTAATTTACTAGAAAATAGTATACCCTGCCACTTGGAATCACTGCTTTCATGGGAGGATACAGCTGCATTCATATGAAGCCCAGCTTCTTACAGAAAAGGACACTAGCACTGTCAGCTAACATTAAGTACAAATTTAGCTGTCTGCTTGTCTGCCCTTATCACCATGGTACCCAGGTGCTTTACAGGTAAACAGGAAAACATAAACCTGAACCCACAAAGCACGCCATCTACCAAGGTAAATTTACACAAAGAAACTCAAAGGGAGCTGTTATTTCAAGCGCAGCACCTAGGTCTAAGTCTGGACTAGATAACCTCACCAGTAAAGGAGATTTGAGCAGAGGTCAGAATCATTAGTTATTTCTTCATAATAAACTTTGATAACCATAAACTCTGACAATAGCTGCATTAGAGACAGTAACTTAAGTGTAACTTACGGTGTGACACGTAGGAGAGTCACAATAGGTTTTGAAGGTGAACTGAGGCAAGGAATATTTTGTGGATCAAGCTGCACACAACAAATTTGGAGGGAGAGGTTGACTGATATTCCAGTACAAGGAGACTATGGCATTTCATAGATTTGTAAACTAAGCTTACCTAAAATAAGGAAATTACAACAACACTAAACTTTGTTTCTTAAACATTGCGTCTTGGTTTCTGTGAGTTTGCAATGTGCTTGGATCACACAAACAGGCTTTGTTTTGTAACAGAAGGAAACCAACTTAGAAGAAAGAAAGATTGATCGATTCTTATGTAAACCTTTGTTTCCTGGAGCTGAGCTTTCAAGTGAAACATCAAATACTACAGTCGCGTAGCAACCTCCCCACTCCCATTACAGGTGAACTAGTTGGCCAGTTCCACCTTTCCTGTTTCTCTAGACTGCACAAACACAGCACTTGAACAGGAAGGACTATGTCAGCAGAGTGAGCTTCCTAGCTTGTGAGCAACTCCTATTTAATAAAATGAGAGTGTTACCTAAAACAGCTCGAGGTGGAAACTGTGATTTCTGTGTTTATGTATTCCAATATATTATGAAAATTGATAGCCTCTAACGTCTTATAAACTTGTAACTGCAAACAACACAACCTTTTTAAAAGGCTTTATCTGTGTATTTCCAACCAGAATAAGCACACACTAGAAAACAACCAAGGCTAAACACTGATATGCAAAATAGTGCAACATCAATCACAAAGACAGTATGTTCTGCCCCACCTCACTTTGGCCTCCTTTTTATTTGTTGGCAGACGACTGCTACACTACATACTGGCAAGTTCCCTCTTTGATTTCCAGTCACCCTTTGATGCCTCTATTTTCCTTCCATATGCGTCTACTTTATGCCTTTATTATTACCTATGAGTATTAATACCCTTAAAACTGGGATGCACATAACTTTGTCCTAAAGTGAGGTGAACTTAAAATACTTTAAAAATGATTCATCGTTGCAAGCTGTGACTCATAGCAGGATTCATAGAAAGCCACCTCTGATGTCAAACAGTAATGTGGCAGGAAAAAGTCCTGTAATCTAGACAAAAAAAGTCCCGACGTGACTGCGATGTCATTTTCTCTGCTGGGCAGCTGCCAGGTACGTGCTGCTTGTCCCCTCGCTCCCAAACAAGCCCGAGCGGTGTTTGTCTGCCACCTCCCGGGTGAGTGACAGCGCTGGGGACACCGAGCGGCCACAGGCCAACAGGGACAAGCCGCGAGATCTAGCCGTGGCAGTTGTCATGAAACACGTTCTAACTACTTCAAAAATACTGAGGTTACAAAGTCAAACACTCAAAATATTGAGAACGTTGCCATTAGCGAACTGTGCTGCTGTATTTGGTTACATTACCTCATCTTTATCTCTCTAGCTGCAAGGCTTTTTTTGGACTCCACTTTAATCCAACACAGACAAATTAGCATTACTTGGCTTTTTGTTGTTGTTGGCTTGGTTTTTAATTTGTTTGCGTTGGGGTTTTTATTTGTGGTTTGCTGGATTTTTTTTTAACTTTGTTCTGCAATTTGAGTTTTTCTAGATTTTTCTGCCTGGAAATTTTGTGCAGGCGTAACTGGAGGGCATCAGCCTCTCTCTGATTCTCAGACACTTGGACCCTGCTGCAGCGGGGCAGCAGGCAGGCAGGAAAGCCACCGAAGGGGG
>NW_008600668.1:5455-10497 GCF_000691845.1 Merops nubicus
GCAACGCTGGCTGTGCAGGCACGCGAGAGCCGCTCCGCACGCGCCCTGCGCCCGCAGCACTCCGCACACGGGCTCACCCAGTGCAGGCTATACATGGCACATCCTTAAATATCTGCCCACAAATCTGAAGGAAAACAAAACAAAACACAACGTAACCCTGCCTCTGAGGATATCCAGCTGTTGGGTTAAACAACTTTCAGCATTATTTTCACAGCTTAATATTTCATCATTAAAATACAGTTTTAAACAGAAAAACAGTTTCATATTTCATTATGGTAAATTTTCCAAGGAACCTGCAAGGTAACAAAAATATGATCAATACTAATGCTGATCCATAACAGCAAGTAGTATTATAGAAAGAGAACAGCTGCTTATACTGGAAAGAATGCTGGAGTAAAACCAGGACAAGATTTAGAAAAAATCTGTTTGGCCTACATATAGATTATTTATACTTTTCTTGGAAAGCTGAAAAGCTGCTTGCAAAAAATGAACCAGGTAATACTGTGTTAAACAGCATTAAACGATAGCCAATTCAAGCACGTGAATACATGTTAAGGAGGCTAGAATTTAATCCATAATTTTATCACTTTATTATACTGTTAAAATACAGTACTGCAACTATGCAGTCCACTACAATTATTTTCTACCACTCATCCTCATTATTCACTAATCCATTCACCTTTTCCTCTGCTTACATACTGAATTTCTGTTAGTTTCACTCCTTAAATAAACTAATTTTAAAACATGACAAATTTCTCTCTATTCTCCAGAAAAGAAACCTTGATTCCTTGCACGACACCTGCTTCATTTACCATGTCCTGTCACTGATTCCTTTCTTTTTAACTTCGTAACAGACTGAGATCATGGAGCCGATTCACTGGGTAACAGGGTAACTGGGTAACAGAATGTGATCCTTTGCTCTTGCTGTCACAGCTCATGGTTCAGTGTCTATAATGCAGACACCTTCCATGACACGTGACCCTCTCTGCACTTCCCATGTTGTAAACCTCTGCTGGGATAATCATCACCAGACACTGGTCTCTGGCAAAAAGCACACGCAGTGTGTGCCCACCTCACCTCTCTGGGAAGACTGTCTACAGCAGTCAAATGGGAAAGGTTACAGACAGAAGGCATGAACTGGAACTAGAATGAGATAAGACATCTCCCCAGCAACTGATCCTAAACAAGACCACTACTGCATCTGGCAACACCTTTTGACATACTCCAAGTCCCCCGGGGCATGTATCTGTCCAGCCGAGGCTCACGTAAAGAGCAAGCAGCTCACTGCTCCAGTCTCCTACTTCAGCACCTCTCTGTAGCCCTGTGCTGCATGTGACATGGCCACCAGAGTGAGAAAACACCCAGAAACAAAACTGCTCCAGAAAGCATTACTCGGGCAACAGATCAGGTGCCACAGCTCCTACCAGTCACATACTCATGCAAATAGTTTCACACACTGACATTCCTGTCAGCTGAAAGGTCCTTACTCGACACCATTTTCAGCTGAGCACTCTCGTCTTCTTCTCCTCACCACCCAAATCGCCCCAGCTGCTTCCTTCACTCTTCACTACAAACTCCAGCAGCACCGGCACAGCGCCCCAGAAAACAAACTCAGCAAAGCTCACTAGCTGGGGTTTTGCTTCCCTCCTCACCTTTGCCATTGATGCAACCAGTTAGTGAGACACACCTTGCTCCAAACCAGTGGATATCATATGGGGAGAAAAACCAGTTGGGCAGAAAGATGCATTTCATTCTTAATCACATCCTATGGGAATATAAATTTAGACTATTATCTTTTTGTAGTTCACAGAATTCCCATGGTGGTGTCAATTTAGAAATATAAAAGGATGGATTATGAGCTCCCTTGGGGGTATTCAAGTACTGCAGAACTCTCAGTTGCAGAAACAAGAGGGCCCACCACCACCCCGGCCAAGAGCAAGGGTTCTCAATTTTCAGGTCAAGGTGTTTCACCTACACATATGCTGAAATCCATCGTAGGGGAAGGGTGACACAGTCCTCAGACTTCAATAATATTATGACAGAATGGGAAGGACAATTCCCAGCATCCTCTGCATTCAGGTCACTCTCGATTCAGCATGAACACATGGAAATTAATAGGGCAGTTCAAATCCAAGAGTTGTAAATGTTCTGTCTAGCACTGAGCAGACATATCTGCAAGTGAATCCTTTTGAAAAAAAGTTTCTGAACGATGCTTTTAGTGGTTACAGCATTGCACTAAAAGGGTTGGACAAAACCTGCAATTTCATAACTAGTACTAAAAAATAATCTGTGGTGGCAGCTAAAATCACTCGGAAGTCAGGTACGTCAGCTCTGTGTGACGACCACTGCCTCACTCAGAAAGCAGCTTCCCTTCAAGTTTGCTCCACTTTATGGTTTGCCAAGATCTTGGCCTGGCAGCCTTTAAGAGTCAGCATCTATTTAAGATCTCATTTTCTTCCAGTTGTTTTATGTTCCCTAAGTGACACATAACTTTTGTCTGTTTTTTTCTGAGCAGACATATTTAAGTGCCACTGAACTGTAGGATAGTAGTCTTCAATTCACGTTCAGTTTCAGATTTGTTTTCAACTTCTGCAACGCCCACTTACAGAACAGCATGATCCACAATCCTTTACTTGTTAACTGGTACCTTGCCATTAAGCATCACAGTCAGCTGTTAAACCAAACATGAGTCACTACAGCACAGCACATATTAGCCATGTCCTGTCGCTTTGATACTACAAACCCTCTGAGAATTAAAGCACAGCCTTCCCAAGCAGCCAGGCCTGTAATCATGTCTTCCCTGCTCCACTCACCCCAGGCTAGAAGCCTTGAGCTACTCAGCTCCAGATGACAAGCTTCAGAAGAAAGGGAAGGAACAGCCACATTCTAAAACAACATTTGAGTTATGCATAAGGAATCAGCATCTAAGTATTTCTTGTAAGCTTAGCTGCTGTGTCCCCGTTATTTGCATCAAGAAGAAAGCTCCAAATCGGCCCTCAAATGAGTCAATAAACTTAAAGCACAACTGTACTCAAGCCAGCAGATCTTTGGATGAGCCTCAAATTTCACTTACAACAAGGCAAAACTAGAGTTAAGTAACACAGCTATATCTAACTCTAAATTTAAGACAAGCAAACATTACTTTTAAACATAAACTACCATTTACACACAGGTTTTGTAATACTGCCCCTTGTGAGATTCATACCCAAACAGAAGCACCTGCATTATCACGTAGCTGTGCCAGGGTTCCCATTTAACTGCAGGACAAGGCAAGCTCTTAGGGATGAAGTACTAAGGTACCATTCTATAAGAATTTAAACTTCAGTTTTCTTTCTGTACATTAGCACTCCACATTTTCTCCAGCTAACACATTAAGAGTTAACCCCGTGTATTAGAGCTGCAGTTGATTCCAGCTAGTCACAGCAACACTTGGCAGAGAGGGAACAGGCACCAGCTGTACTTCAAGCAGCTGGGGGTTGGCTGAAGCCAGTTCTAGAGGTGGAATTACAGAAAGCAAGCACACCAGTTTAAGAGATAGATCATTAATTTATTATGTGGTGTAAGGGACCATAGGGGGTAAGGAGCAAAAGTCTTAATGACATTAGGCATTGCTTATTTTGCCCTTTACTAAATTGTTCTGCTAGATGAGCAAGGTGGCATTGGTGCTGTCATCGTTCAAAACCACCTTCATCATTTTATGAAACTGAAGAAGGCAAACCCAAAACCAGATGCAGCTAAAATTAGAACAGACATATACTCAAACAGAAAACTAGAATAAGATTTCAACCGTTAAGGCAGCTGACACTCTGCAGACCCAGAAAAACATAGGTATTATCTAATTAGAAGTTTCACCAGCATTGCTTTAAGTGATTACTTAAAATAAATTGGTTCCCAGATAGGAAATGGAAAAACATTACACTGATGAATTAGAAATGCAGGTTCGTAGAATGAAATTCCATTTATGTATCATATGTTTTCACAACAGGATCTATTGTGACATGGAAGAAGTAGCCTGTAAGAAACAACAAATCAGCTTCGCATCACAAAATCAGTTTCTCTAAGGAATCAGAGAACAAGACAGCTTATCTATCAGGACTGATAAGTATGTTTGTATTTCACTTCTGAAGAACAGAATCAAAACTCTTCAATAATGAGAAGAAAAATGTTATTCCACAGATTAGTCAAATATTTACTGTCTTCTCCCCTTTTTGGGGAGAGAGGCTTCACAAGAAAAGGTTACATATTAAGTTTATCTTATGTCCTCTTTCCACACATAATTGTGGTTTAAGGAGGTGCCTTTTGGAAGATAAAGCAGAAATTAACACAAAGAGTGGGTATCAAGCCACTTCAAGTATTTCTGCATAGATATGACAGCATTATACAGCTTTGAGAACACTTACACTGCTGTTGTGAAGGCAGCTAAGTTAGCTTTGTATGTGCCAAGCCTCCTCCAAGGAATCTGTTTCATATAGCAGTTTCCCTGCAGTGCCCTGTTCAAAGCCATTCTCCCACACATAGGCTAGAGATTACTTGGCAAATAAAGTTAAGTAGCTTTAGGAGGAGCTACCTCCTGCATCCATGAGGTTTCCTGAGAAGATGGCCTCTTGGCCTATCTTTTGAACTTGCCCCCATGGCTAACAAGAGCTCTTGTGAGGCGAAGGTGACAGGTCTACTGCTACCAGACATTGCTGATGTTCCCTCACCAAGGGCAGAGTGCTGGCTTGCCGCAAAGTGACCCTTCAGGAGACAATGCTCTGCTAACTTGGTAGCCCGTGAGGAGCTGCAGGGCCAGAGCTAGAGGACACCAGAACCTCCTCGTTTCTGCACTCTCTTTAAGGGCTTCATCAATAAGCGATCCACCGGGAAACGGGGAAGGAGCGCTGAGGTGAGACGCCCACACGGCCACTCTTGCGAGCGCCATGACTACAACTGTAGCGGTCCCTGGGCCCCGCTGGGCCGCCCTTCAGCGAGCGGGCACCTCGCAGCTCATGGGCGGGAGGCGGTACTCAGGCCTGCCCCCCTCAGCGCCGGCGAGGAGCGCC
>NW_008600669.1:0-3755 GCF_000691845.1 Merops nubicus
AGAGGGACAGAGATCTACTCAAAAGAGCCCAGCGAAGGGCTACGAGGGCTCTTGTGGTCCCTTCTACCCCTGACAGATTCTGATCTGTTTTAGCAGAGGACTTTAGAGGCCTAATGGCTTAATGTTTGGACTTGATGATCTTAAAGGTCTCTTCCAACCTAAAGGATTCTATGATGCTTATATATCCCCAGGTTCAGTGGGAATGCCCAATACTTACCCCCAAGGGCTGGGAGTTTCACAATGGGTGGTTTAACTCTGCAGATGGTAGGATATTTTTGGATTCCTTGATGAGCTGGGCCATTGTCAGTGCAGCTGGGTCCATGATGGTCCATGAGCAGAGGGGACTGCTCCCGCTGGGTGGGAAGGTGTTAACACCTCCCTGGATCTCTTTCCTTATCTATTGTAGCCTGGGGTGTGAGGTGTGTCCTGGGCAGCTGCTACCAGTGATTTGTTAACAGCCCATTAGCAATGACATAGAGGGTATAGAATGTACAGTTTTTGGTTATACCCACATCATGATAAACTGGTCACATCCTGTAACTATGACAGTGTGTGCACAGACTTTGATCTGTTCTTTTTTCCCTGTTGTTTTACAATCCCACTTCACAACGGGCTTTCCCTGAACACAGCAAACAAAAAGGGCCATTCTTCATTTTCTCAAGTTCTCTCATGTACCTGCTGCTACAGCAGAGCTGTCCTTGACCATGACTTTTCCAAACATACTTCATGCCTCATTAGTCTTTTCTGGTGCCGAGACTTCTCTCGGCACAAATAACTGTAATTGTTACTAGGGCTGCATGGAGCGGAATGATGGATTTTACAGTACTCTTTCCAATGAGGTCTATTTTTCTATCTGGACACATAGTGCAAGCCTTTTAGGCACTGCCACATTAATTTAATAAACTGGAAAAAAAAAAAAAGGAAAGCAGTTATTTTTAGGGTGGATGTTGTTGAAGACGCGAAACAGTCACTGGGATTAACTTTAGTGTGTTACTGTTTACATTTCAAATAAGAGGATGCACAGCAAAAAACAATTCACAAAAGACCTTGAAGAATGTTTTAGCAAGGGACTAACAGAGCTAAACCTGTTGTGGTGAGCAGAGCCCGCCCTGGGCAGGGATCGGCGCGCGGAAGATCTGGCGATGGCAGGGAAAGCTCAGACTGCCCACGAGGGGCCTTGTGGCCGTGGCTGGGCATAGAGGAGTGGATGCAGCGATGCAATAAGCGCCACTTGCAGCATCCTTCACACTGAAGCCAGTGTCTGTGATGGCACCCAACGGCAGAGGTTGGGTGGCAGCTATCCCGGGGATCGGGTGTCGGTAACGACATAAACCTATTGTAGTTTACCCAAGGAGTAAACAAGAACTTTAATGGCATACCACTACATGCAGAAGACTTTGCTTCTTATAACAAGTCTTTAAATCTTATCAGAAAGGGAATAACAGTATCTTATTAGAACATTAAAGCTAGATTGATTTAGATAGATGGTAACATTTTATAAAAATACATAAATAATTTCTTAGAGATGCAGAAAACCCTCTATTGTTTGAAGCCTTTAGATACCATTCTAGACAATGGCATGAGACTCCACATCACTGGTTTGATTCCAGAAACACTCTTTGCTTGGCATTATGTAAGGATTCAGACTGAATGATCTTTTTTGTCCCTGTTGGCCATAAAGTCTATGAAACACAATTTTTCAACTTGAAACCTTTCCATAAAGCTTCCTCCTCATTCTAAATTTACAAGAAGCCACAGCAGGGAATGGAGGTGGTTTTTCTCTCCCAGTTGTAGAATACATTACTCCCTTCAACCTCAGATCTTCTGAACCTTTTCCTTCCCAAGAGTATCCCACACAAACTACACTGAGTGTAATCCTTCTAGTAAGGACCCCATTGCTAAAATGTTCTCTTTATCATTTTTGTGTATCTTTTTCCTACCTGAATTCCTCAGTTCCCTCTGCAAATGTAACAATTATCTAAACAGATAATTGTATTAAAGTTTTGCATCTTAATAAAAGAGAAAGTACAGGCTTCAGCATAAATCTTTGAAGATAGGGAGTTCTGCTCTGAATTTGTTTAGAAGTGGCAGATGACTTAATATATGTAAGTAACCTCTAAAGGGAGTGAATAATCCCTGCTTATCTTTTATTCTGGTGCTGTGTTAAGGTCTATGACATCACACTGAGCTTTTTGCTGCATGTAGTCCATAAAGATCCCATAAGAACTTTCCATAAGACCTGGCTTGGTTTATACACACACTTCTTTAAAAAAGACAGACCCAACGAATAGTGTTTAATGTTTATTAAGCCTTTGCGAAAACCAGACATTTTTCAGTGAACTTGAACTTCATTATTTTAGTCAAATTCAAGTTATTTCTTGCACATCTCACTGGATTGGCACTAGCAGTAGAGGCAGCAACAGGAGCAGAAAGCACTGGCACTTACAGCAGAGAAATCAGAAGGCTGAGGCTGCATAGATGTCAAAGGTTGTGCTACATAGAGAAGTCAATGTATCAGATATGGTAACAAACTACAGGCAGTTTCACCTTCACTGCACCACGAAACTGGATAGTTTATGCTGTATTACTGGATAGTTGTTTGTGGTGTGAAAAAGAGAGACCTTCTTGTAAATTTTCTAAGACTAGCACGATGTATTTTGCATACTTGTAAGCACAGGAGGTTCATTTACATAAAAGATTTGCAGTAGAAAAATACATTTTTAAATACTCATTTTAGCAATTCATACTCCACATCTCCCGAGCTATCCAGAATAACACTAAGCTGGAATTGCACCTGATATAAATGTCCTCTCATACCATTTCCTCTTGGAGAGCTCCCATGACATGAAAATGTGACCTGGATGCATTCCCAGTAGCTATTGGCAGCATGTTCCCTCCTTCCCCAGCGCCTACGCAATATATAATTCTGTTCTTTCTGGTGATGGAAGTCTGCATGTTCAGCTGGCAATAAGATCAGTGCAATTCCTTGAAATAGTCATAAAGCCCTTAAGACTGTTTTTGAAGGAGTGATGGAGAGACATTAAGAAGTCTCACACTTTTTTTTTTTTTTAGAAATTAATGGAATTACTGAATTACTAGAGGAAGCAAACAAATGTTTTTGTATGTGTCAGATAGGGTTGGACTAGGTAACCTGGGCTAGACACTCAGAGGTTCTTACCTCAACCACTCTACTATTCTGTGAAATTCATCTTCTAGGAAAAAAAAAAGTCAAGAAACAATAAAGTCTTTAACTAAGGAATTAGGTCCTCAGACTAAATTGACAGAGGCAGAAAATCTTTAGAAGGTGCATTAATTTACGCATACTGAGAATTTGTCCCAATACAGCTTCATTGCTTTGCATTATGTGGGTCTGAAGTGTTTGGAAGACCAATCCGTACTGGTAATTAAAAAAAAATAATTTTTAATGTTAAAAGTGACTTGAGTTACTTAACTGTCAAGTACCTTAATGTGAGACACAAAGGAAGTGAAAGAATTAGGCAGAATCTAAACTGTACTGAAATGTAAGAGCTACAGGCTCCCACTACATGAAAGAATTGTACTTCAATTAACAGAAATATGGAGGGAAACGATGAAGCCCACAGTTGAGAAACTTGAAGACAAAGCAGGATTTTGCTCATATTCCCAAGCAGAAAGCTAGCAGCACAAAAGCACAGAGCAATAAAGCACAGCTTCCTTAAGCTTTTAAGCTGTTTAAAATAAAAGGTGGATCTTCCATTCATTAAATACTCCTGCTG
>NW_008600669.1:3786-9019 GCF_000691845.1 Merops nubicus
CATTATACAGATCATGAGAACAGTTTTAAAATCTTAATTCACCTGGGGATTAAGTTTTACCAGCTGTACCCATACAGAAATTTTTTTATTTTTTTTTCACCGAGTTGCAGCACAACATTACATAATGCTTACAGCAAGCCAACACCATTTCACTATTTCCTTCTCCCTGTAATGTCATTATTTTCCAGTTCCCTTCTCCAAGTCAACTCTATTCATCACTAAACACTTAAGGCACAAGCAGAAATAAAAATAAATAGCATTTGTAAAAAAAAAGTCCAATACTTAATTAGTACACCTTATCTGAAACTTCTAAATCTCATTGAATAGACAGACTTCTAAACACTGTTCTGGTCCTAAAACTATCAACAAAAAAACCCTACTACTGAAATTGCTTCTTCATCCTGAGGACTTTATATGCACAGTAACAATTGTACTGCTCTAGCTGGCAGAAACATCTATTCGCCCAGCTTTCATTTTTTTACATAGATAGATAAAATGCAGTTAGTTCCTCTGTGGATTTATATTCCAACCGGGATCCTGTTTCAAGCTTACAATTTAGTAACTTAAAGGCATAAAATCCCACCCTAAGGAACCAAGGGCTCCTTTACTGGTCTGATTTCAACTTACTGCAATCACAGAAGTTTGCATGGTTCCTGTTCTGAGATACATAAGCACATTTTTAAAATATTGATGAGCACACCTGCACCCAGACCTGATCCTCAGCTGACAAAGCAGATCTGTAATTAATTTTCACCTTCTCCTAGTCTCCTATGTGTAGTTACCAAGTGGCTTTTACGAACAGTACTGTTTAAAAGCCACTTGAAGAAGAAATGGAAGTTCTCATATATAACTGAATTGCTTTCAGATGGATTCTGGCATTCATATTACCTTCTTTCCCACACTCTTTTTCTTCACAATCTTAATTATATCTTCAACATAATGAAACAGGAAAGAGTCAAGGTGTCAAGACTCCCATGTACCCTGCAATACTTGAACCCTTGAGGGGCAAAGGAAGAAGTCGTTGACACATATAACAAAAGCTGACTGCACTCACCACTCAGCTGTGTTCCATAGTGCAGGAGCTGCTCAGGGCTGAGGCTTCCCCCCAGTGTTAATATGCAGTATCCATGCCAAAAAACTCTGACCCAAGTTAGTTATCTTTATTCTCCCCATTAAGACAAAACATGTACAAATATATTTCAGGTTTGCACCTTCTGTGAAATAATGAATTTGCTATATAGATTTTAATGTAAAATAAAGCAAGTTTGCCCCTATAGAAAAGTGGTCCCTACAAAACACAGCACTTTTGTTTTCTTTGAATAAAACAGATTCAATGCCACTTTTAGATATTAAATCCATTACACTTTGTTCTGTAAAAGCAATCTTGTACAGATAAAAACTGCCAAGTCAAATAACTGATGATTTTAAGTTCTATTCCCCTTTTTATAGCAATTACAAGTTGCTTGAAAATTAAATTACAGTATACTATTTCTCCCCAGTGAGGCAGCCTGACACGATGTGCAAATGCTTACATTGCTCTGGAAGTCAGTTGTTCCCAGAAGAGATGGGCTGGCAGCATGAAAATAATTAAATGCCAATATACAATTGGCCTCTTTTATGAAAAATAAACAGGCACAAAGACAAACTGTTCCACTGCTTATACAAACCAACAAATGTTGAGACAACAGCGTATTTTAAACATAGCAATGAGGCTGCAGTGAGGTTTACTCACTTTCATAACCTTAGTCTAACAATTTAGAATGTGTTCAGAACTGAAGTTCTCATTTCTCTGATGATTCTTCATCTGCATTGTCCTTCTCTCTTTGGAGCCACATAAATGCTGACTTTGCCGTGCCATCTCCACTCTGCTGGGAAAAGCAAAGGAAGGTAGCCCAAACAAAGCCACAGAGCCCAGTGTAAGCTGTTCGCAGGTAAACGGGGACCAAAATGAAGTTTGACAGCTGTGTTGGAAGAAGAGAGAGCTCAGTTAGTGCTCCAGGCACTAATATCTTTTAGGTCTTACATCTACACACCAAACAACTCCACTGACTTCTCACTGGGTTAGATACACTAGAAATGCATCGGATCAGATTTTACAAGAAAGAAAGGCTCACTGAGTTACCCTAAAAACTCACCTGCACAAAAGGCCAGTACATCAGTCCTGTCTGAAATGAAAAAGAGTCATGTTGTTATTATGAACTTCAACTACAAAGATGCATTTTTTCTTACCACATTTAGTGAAGACAAATATATTTGAGTATAGTTCATAAAAGCTGTTCAGTTGGACCTAAGTTGCTTAACTCACAAGTTGCAATATTAAACTTCTGATCATCTTCGTGAGCCTCTGTGCTAGGAGTTTCTCAAGCACATTATTCTAACTAACTTTAAATATAAAGCTCTAAGCACAGTTAAGTCTTACATAGTCACCTGACACCAGATACATTTACCAGATGGGTGAACAAATGTTTAAATATGTGAACATTTGTTTCAGCCATGAATGAAAAATGCCACCAAGCACTATTTGTTTCACACTTGCAAAGCTCCTTCTAGTTACTCATACATGTAAGGCTTTTTTTGCAAAAAATCAGTGGATAATTTACTCACAGAACAAAAGGTCAATAGAAACCTTATGTTTTGACAGGATATAGCAGGCACTGTTTTTAGAATCATCCTCTACAGGTATAAAAATAATCCTTTTCTATCCTACTTTCATAGTTCCACAGTGTGAAGAGAAATTCACATTGCATCACAGTTTTTCCTTCTGTTATATTTTTATGCTCATCTATTAATCTTCTTGCATCTGAAAAATCTTTAAAATTCTCAGCTCAGAGGTAGCACAGGTATTTTTTTTTTCCTGTGTATTCATAAATGCAAACTAAACCCAGCTATTTATAGCAAAGTCGTCTTAAGACAAGTCATTGTGTTTCTGAAAGTGAGAAGACTGTCACTGAAAAGCACAGGCTGAAAATGGTTCCTAAAAAGATGCCTCTGTAACTAATAATTTTAACAGGTGTTCATGTAAGTGTTGTCAATGGCATTACTAACAAAATGCTGCACACTAGTGTGTAGGTTCTTTGTAAGATAAAAGGCAGTACAATCTTAATTGATGTTATTTCATGTATATAAACACTGTACATTTTTAAAATGGCATCATTTCACCCATCTGGCAGCAGTGCCTGCTCCAGACTACCCTGACTTCACATGACTGCTGGTACTTAGAGCTTCCTACATATAATCAAATAATGAAGTGAGAGAAAGGCTATTGGAGGAAGGAATATGTCAAATATTTTCTACAATAATTTGGTTTTTTTTTTTTGCTTATCTGGGAGATAAGTTAATTTCTTGCCTCACCTTGTAAGTATTCCAAAATTTCTTTTTACAGTCTGAAAAGATGTCCTCTTTCCTCTGGAGGATGCTCATACCTAGTGTCAAGATATTTACAACGATCAGAAAAAATGGAAAAATAGAACATTTGGCTTTTTTCAATGATATCCCAAACTCTTCTCAAAATACATTACAATAGCTTTGAAAGAAAAGCCGGTATCATTACAAAGAAAAAATACCATTCTGGCTGCCTACTAGTGCTACATCGTATTGTCTCATCTATTGACCTGGCTCTCAGCATGGACACCACAGAACAGCTGGAATATACTGTATTGGTGGTGTATCCTACCTGTTCCATAATGTGCCACATAATTCACCAGCAGTGGAGCAGATGTGTTCAAACTACCTTTTACACCCATGGAACAGAAAGAATAAGGCATTGTTGAATTGCCAGAACTGGCTCAGATCTGTGAAGGAGTTCAGGTGCCTACAGACCACTGAAGCCAGTGGAAAAGGGCACTTTTTTTTTTTTTTTTTAAATTTCATCCATAATCAACGTGTCATTCTTTTACCTTCTCAAATAACATAATCAAATTCAAACTCTAGAAGTGCCAAGCAGAACAGTTCCAAAACCTGCTTGTTTCATCTTCCACACACTGTGTTCCAAAATGTTAAATAAAAACTAGTTGATCCAAACTCTTCTTGATTTTAGGAAAATACAACCTCTTAAGAGGATCCCATTGTTACACCCAAGACCAAGATGACTTGAAAATACATATTAGACATGTGCAAGCTGGAAATAAAAATTAACTGAATGAATTCTCATCACATGAAATATAATTTAAATGGTTCAGTAATAAACCCTTCAGGCAGTATTCCATGTGATGAGCATCTTCAGGTGTCAAATTAAGACTGCATCTTTCTAAGAGGTGTAGCAGCTCTTCAGAGATCACCCACCTTAACTGGAAGGTGTGGCCTACATTAAGCAAAGGTATTGGACAATATGTTTTTAACAAAGCAACCTAAAATCAAAAGCTACATGTTCATGCATAAGCAGATATCCAAAGTTGCCCAGTCCAACTCATGCATCTTTCTAGATACCTGCGTGCCACAAGGTTATCAGTATCTCTCAAATGGATACATTATTTTTCTATTACATCATACTGCTCTGCAGCTCAGGGAATTTTACCATCCTTTGTAAGATCTTTCAAATCCTTCTGGTCCTTGGGAAATCCTTTACTCATATTCTGACTCAGGCAGATAGGGATTTTAGAGTAAGTATCTGGTGTTTGTCATCTTCCTCTGCTTCATTCTCTTCAACCATAAACTGAATTATTCCCTCTCTGGCTTATAAAATGCAGATTTCCCAACACCAGGCAAAAGGAGTACCTACCTCACTCTCCTTGCAGGTGAAATTTACATTAAACGAAAGCCTTGTTTTACACTAGTCTCACCTATTATTTTTATTCCATCATGTTTATTTCTCAAATAGAGACTAGTCTTCTCTAAAGTCTCTTATTAGCTTTTGACATTATACATTATTAGTATGCTCTGCTCCTGTAACTCTCAAAGCAGAAGATGGCACAGTTTCTTTGCTGAAGTATATATTTCCTGACATTTACAGTTAATTGCGTTTTGGAAATGAGACAGCTGATGTTGAGAACTGAGCAGAGTAATTCAAGCAGACACAGATGGTACAACTCTCGTACTGTGCTTTGAATTCCTTGCAACTAATCAAAAGCTACGGGCCCAGCCAAGCCCACGGCAGGGCTCCCGCTTGGCACAGCACCCCGCACCTGCGGCTCCGGAGCGGCGCGCCGGGCTGCCCTATGCCCATGCCCATGCCCATGCCCCGGGAGAGCTACCGGCGTTTGCTGGTCCCCGACCGTTCCCGCAGCTCTGCGAGCGG
>NW_008600670.1:0-9302 GCF_000691845.1 Merops nubicus
AGGAAGACACTCCTGATGTCACTAGTAACGCTCGGGCATAGAGCACCTCAGGAGTTTCGAATTCCTGGCCTGTTGCAAGCTTTATTTGTTCTTGCTTTTCAAGATGCAGGTGAGGCTGCCTTAAGTAAAATAAGATATTAGCAATGTTTAATGGAAAGAAACCCAGTGGCTTTACAAAGAGTAAATGAAACATGCAATCTTTAGTCAAAGAAATCCTCCAGTTTGGGTTTTTAAAAAAAACACATACCAAATAAAGTCTCTTTCCAGACTAAATTTTTTAACCGTGTTTAGCAATTGAACCAAATTCCCTTAACACCGCAAAACCGCACTAAGTTCAGTATTTCATAGTCCTTGTTTCCCTGCCTGGGCTGTTTCTTTACTTTTTTTAAAGACTTTCCTGTTTCTGAATATGTAATTATCACTCCGTAACTCCATTTTGAGATTATTTCTGTTTGAGTCCATCCCACTCGGACATGCATAACAATTACAGAAATAAGACCCCATGATTCTGAATGTCCACAGCTGAATGCTTACTCGTCAGTGAGCTATTGAATTGCCCTTTGCAAGAAGAATATAGGTTCTCTTGAACCTATAGGTTCCTAATGGGATCTGTGCCATGAAGTCAGCTGAGATAAAGGTGTTCAGTACACTTTATGTTGGACTGTAACCTTTATGATGTAGGCATACATGTAAAGCTCTTTGGCAGACTCGGATTTTTAGCTGGTTCCTCTTTCCTCCAGGTTCCTCAGACCTCTCTACATTAAGATTATCTTATGAGCAAATGGATCTGGTTTGATGGCAATAATACTGACATCAGTATTAAGAGGGCTCTGAAGACACACCCTTAACTACTTAGCAGCCTGGCATAAGCACGTGCAGCTTGTTAAACTTTTATCTCCCTCCTGGTGCTTTTGGGGTTATTTCCTCTAGCAAAGTCATAAATAGGCACAGAATTTCTGTTCATCAGTTGTTCTGAGGGAAACTCACTCAGCAGTAGTGGAGAACATGTTTTCTAAAAGATTTGGGTTGGATGCAGGTGTCCACTATATTTCATCATTTTGTGCATTATTAAAGGAAACATTGATTTTCCAGTCCACATGATGTATCCACAAATCTACCTTTATTAATATTGATAATCCAGACAGCAATTTTACCTTTTTCATAATAGGATTTCCCATAATGTATCATTTTTTTCCAGTCCAAATTTGAGATGAGAATTTGACATTTCAAAGCAAAGTATGCAAAACAACAATCCAGGAATCTCAAACCAGCTGTAGTAGTTGTTTTAATTTTTAAGTTGTTCCTTGTCAAAAGAAAAAAAAAAAAAAAAAAAAAAAAAAATGATCATTTTTTAAGAAGTATGAAGAGCTTCCTGGCACCTGAGTGATAATGCAGCATTCTTTAAGTTAGACCACCTTTCAAGATTTTCTTCTCCTCTTGTCAGTGAACCAAAAATTGAATAGAGGGGCTAATAACTTTGAAATCCCATTCTTTCTAACTTGGGCGTTTAAGGGCCATCTGTTTCACCTATCTGCTGGAGAGGTCAAGGGGGTGAAGTGATGGTGTTGGTACCATTCTTCTGCCTCTCACTAATCCTGCCAGAGGCCTGGAGGAGTACCAGGAGTACATCTTGTGCATGGTGGGTTTTTGAGATGGCATCACCTTTGTCCTAGTAATACATCACCACAGAGATTCCCTATATCCTCGACTGAGTAAAACATCTCTTGAATCTGCAGTCCCACCGTGGGGATAAATTTGTTTCTTCTTACAGAAAGCCCAAAAGGCCTTCTTAGTCAAGAGTGGGAATAGGGTGAGATATGATTTCCTGGTAGTGATTGATACCTCATCTCCTGTGAAAATTTTAGCATGTAATCTCTACATTATTTAGAATCTATTCCTGAATTCTTGCATTACTGCTTACACAAGAACTCTTATCAGGATGTAGTTTATCTATTACAAGCTTTCACAAGGCTCGTAGTGTGTAGTATTTATTAAATTTAGTATGTGAAGCCGTTAAAGGGTTAAAACAAATTTTATGAAAAGAGATTATAGGATCTTTATCACATGTTGTTTATCTGATCAACAGTTAACAATTTAAGACAGTATTATCCTAGTAAAAAGAAGATTTGTTTCAGATACTGACATAAACACCCCCTCATAATAGTGGCTTTTCATTTACTGCATTGCAATGTGCCATAAGCTTAAAGGCACAACAGCTTCTTTGTGTGTCTCAATAATGCTTGTCCAGAGTGATGTCAGTCAATTTTTGACCTATACAGTCTGATGTTATTCTCAACAATCATAGAATAGATTTTTTTTTTCCTTTAATGAGTGAAGAGTATGCCAATAAAATCCTTGAAAATTATCATATTCCTTTATGGCGTCTTCCTCTGGAAGAACTGGGTATATTGTCCATGTGGACGTTCCTGCAAAGCCATTAGGGTCTTTCATGTGGCTTCTAGTGGCTTTTGCTGTTTCGCTGGATTTTTACTTACGTACTGTTGGGTAGTTAGAGGAAGCTTCTCTGTGGCTGACTTTCCCAACGCTTTGGTAAGTGTCAGTAGGATAAATAAACACTAACAGTTAAATAGTACTTTCTAGTAGAGGTTGAAAACAAGGCTGTATGCATGAAATAACATCCTGGTAGGAGCAGGTTCAGAGGAGGGCTCTGGGACAGCACTCCAGCCCCATGGAGCAGCATGCAAAAAGTGAAGGATCAGGCCCTTTGTGCTCCCTGCAAGCGCTGCCTCCCCTGTGGAACAGTCTGTGCACAAGGTGCACGTAATGCCTCCGGGTGCGGGGATTCACCGCCGGGCACACGCTCTGGGGCAGCTGGTGCTCCCCATCCCGAACAGTGTGCTCAGCCTCTCCTGCCAGAAAAGGGGGAAATCGGCTTCCTGGGGGAAAAACACCTTCCTGAGCTCTTTGTGCAGCATTGCTGCTCAGGATCTGCCACGATCATGAACACAAACCGAGGCCGTGGACCTCAGTCCTGCTGTGCAGAGAGGCTGCTGAGTGGCTGGAGGAGGATTTCCATTATCTGCTGTGGAGCTCTCTTACATCCAGCCAGGTACTCCGGAGTGATAGGAGCAAGCAGCCCTCAGGCAGTAAAAGGCTGTTAGCTCAACAAGTCGGGTACAGATTGTAGCACTGTTGCTGCTAGTGGCATTAAACTCCTCTCCTTACTGCCTTTTATGTGGCACTTGGAGCACCTTGCTTCCACAGAGCCCGTGAAGAAATGCATATGCTGGATGAGCTCTTGATGGAAATCACTTTGTTTCTATTGTGCTATTTCTAGGTTACTTTTATTCATATAACTCTAATGCTTCCCTGAAAAGTAAACCAAGATGTAATTCTTTATGTGTTCTCAGCTGAACACAGAGTAACTGTAGTACTATCATTAAGCTTAGATCATTAAGTTACTATCATTAAGGTAGAGTAACTATCATTAAGCTTGCAGAAGCACAGACTTATCCTGGATAGACTCACACTTGCCTATGGATGCGTATTTGCCCTGCACCATCACTGGGGGGGTTGAGTCGTGAATCCCCTGCAGCACAGCCCCTAAGCTCCCCTTGGAGAACATCTCCAGGCTGTAGCTGCCACTGCTTTTTCTCTGCCTTGCAGAGTGAACCACGGAAGCATCACAGAAGGTGGCACTATGCAACCCAATCACTACCAGCTTTGGAGTAAAGTGTGTGCTGCAGGCTTGAGTGACAACTGAACTTAAGCACACCAAAGGTCCAGCATATACAAGAGATTTAAATTAGAGATTGCCAAAGCAAGGTGGAAATTTGTTTTTCTTCTAACAGACATTTTACGTTACATAAAAAGAATACTAGACGATAATTGCCACTCTGGTATCTTTTATTGATTTAATTCAATAAGCAGCTTCACCTCCACCTTTTGCATGCACTTGCCTTGAAATATATGCGTTATGAAGACAGTGATTCAAAGTCTCTAGGAAATCAATATCAAGACAGGGCTCTGTTTTTCAAATATTGACAGCAGAATAACTCTAAGAAACAATGTCAAACAATAAAAGCAGGGATAGACAAAATTAAGGCTGTAATTCCATTGTCATTAGGCTCTACAGAAGTCTCAAACGGTTGCCTGATACTCCATATCATATGTGCTCTAGCAAATAATGCGTGCTGACCCCTTGCTGTCAGAATTTCTGGTTGGAAGCCTGTGGCTGTTGAAATGAAGGACTGGTTTTGCTAATGATTCCTATATGGTTGGCTCTTTCACTTCGTTTTTTTTCCAATAACTTGCACAGGTTTTTTTCAGCCGTGGGTGTGCTCTGGGAAGTTATGGAAGGGCATATGTAGACTGTTACTGTTAACATTGTTCCCACCTTTGATAATTTCTCTAGAACTAAATAAAACTTCTGTTGAAGCCCATAACATTATAACATTTAAACTGAGCAGCTCCGTGTGCTAATTTATTATGGGTTTGTGATGGTAATTTTAAAATCCTTAAATACTGACAGCTGAATTTCCATTGAGTGTGGTTCCAAGAAGCTAAAGGATGTCCTTTATGGAGTAAAGCATATTCCAGTCAGTGCAGATCATACTGGTTGCTTTGTTGATATGATTCTGAAATCAAATTTTTATGGATAGTTCACTACTGCCACATACAAGTAATAATATGTTATTAACAGTCACACAGAACCAAATATTTTTCAACGCCATTCAAAACTGTAGTCTCTTGTTTTTCTCACTCTGAAATACCTGAAGACAGTCCAAAAGTCTATAATGAATACTGAGTATCCACTATGTAGATATGAGTTTGGTTTTAGTAGCTGTTGAATGCTTATCAGGTTTAACTCTGTCAAGTATTACCCCACTTATAAATGTCATCAACTAAGCCAGTAAGGTGGGGTTTTCAACTCTGTCTTTCCTTTTAGCGGTTTTAACAAGTGCTGAATTTCATCCAGATGTCAGTATTGGGCCCAAGTGAAAGGTTTGAGACCTGTGTTCACCTCTGAGAGTAGAAAATTCTGAGTTAATGTTTCCTTTGAATGCACCAAAAATCTCTTTAACTTGCCGTGTTTATCTAAAAAAGAAGGAGAGCTCTGAGCCAGCTGTGCCTGGGTGGCTGAACCAGCAGGTGGAAGTCGGGTGGCACTCCTGTCTCTGCTCTTAGATGGGCTCACTCCCACACGTTGGCTGGGCTGGGCTCTTGAGGGGTTGAGGCAGAGGGGTGCCAGAGCGAGCTGCAGACACGGGGTTCTGCAGGGCGCAGCGGTGTTGATCAGCAGAGTGCTGGATTTCTCCTGCATCCAGCAGTTTTGTTGTTCCTTCATTATTCTGTCATTTCTTTTCCTTCAGTTAGGAGGGTCGTTTGCTGCATTCATTGCTTTTAGACATTTAAAGCAAGATCAATATTTTACTGCATCTGATCAGGTTTCCATTTAGAAAGCAGGACAGAAAAATCTACATTTTTTTTTCACACACTTACTAAAATTGAAAATGCTTTTTCAGAAATAGCAGGGGTCTTCTGTGTCTAGTCCTGCTCTCCATGCTAAAAGAAACAGAAAATGCTCATTACATGAAGATTATGAAGCATGCAATAGTTTAGTCTGTTAGTAACAGAGGAGGTTTTTGATTAGTAGGACTGGCCATTTTTAATTGTCCATCTGTAGCCAACAGTCTTTAAGGTTGGTTTAGGACAAACTAGAGTACCTGGGATGTTGCAGAATGCTGGGAGAGGGATAGATTTGTACCTGTAGTTAAGGGGGAAGAAAGGAGGGAAGTGCCAAGCAAGGTTCTCATTAGCTGAAAGTTCATTAGCTTGACATTCATTTCAGGCAAACAAAAGGAAAAGTTGCTAGTGAGAAAAAAAAATTAAGGATATAATGGAGTCACAAAATATACTTGAAGACGGCAGTTTGTCACGAGATGAACAGCGTGGGTGACAGTGTTAGTCGAGGGGTGCTGTGGGAACACCAGTCCAGGGCAGACTGTCGCTGGGTACCATGGCGTGCGTGTGCCAGCGCCCCGGGAGTCGGCGGCAGGAGGTGTGGAAGGCCAGCAGCTCAGCCAGCTCCCATGGCAGTGCCAGGGCCTATGCCATTGCATGCCTCTTTAGGTACAGTTTTTAAAAATTGTGAAGTTGTTTTACGTGTGGGTGCAGAGCTTTTCTGAATTTTTATTGAAATCCATCGAGCATCTTCGCTCCGTGTGTTGAAGCGCGATCTGGCATGCGAGGAGAGGCAGGCACTCTGTCTTCTCACCGAGCCCCTGGGCTGCACCTGGGTGCCAAAGAGGAATTATCTTCACAGGCAGTAGTATCAGCTTTGCTGGGCCAGCCTTCCTTAGACCTCCATAAACTGAGCCTGAACAGCTCTGATTGGTAGTTCAGAGAGGGCTTCCCAGAAGTTTCTTGTTAGAAGGCTGTGGTCTCCACTTTCTGCTCTGTTCCTAGCAGTGTTCCCGTTCCTTTCCTGTCTAAATGATTTTTAGAAGCTGCTAACAGACAATTTCAAATGAAAAATAGTGCATGAGAAATTAGCCACAAGACTGATTGATAAGAGGTTCTTTTCTTGGAGCGAATGCCAGGGGAGTTGGTGCGTGTCCCATGTCTTACCAAGAGCTAGGGTCTGAAGATTTGTTTTAGCAAAAGAGGTGCCATTCACTTTAATTCAGGAGGAAGCTGGTGCAGCACAGTTCTGTGGTTTGTGTGGTAAGACAAGGCAAGTGCATGGTCACTCATGGCTTGAGTTTCGACTAGTCATTTCCTAAAGCTTCCTAAGCAGACTTAGGTACCTTCTGTCTCAGATCTTCTTTTAATTAAAATTATTTCTACAGAGTGCCATGCTGGTGAAGGAAGATGCCACTTCTTTATTTCTTTACCATGTGCATCTCATTGATGTTAACAATTAACAAGTTAAATCTGTTTCACCACAGACAGCTGGTGAAACATTTCTTTTGGTTATCCATGATATCTCTGATAGAGACAATCAATAGGTAAAATCTATGCAAATGTGCAGAGTTCAAGTGAGGGCTATCCTGAGCAGGACTTAAGCTATGCACCCGCCTTTGTGCCAAATTTTTCAGGGTTTTTTTTCTCCTGTAATGAATACATGTATTTTGTGCATTGGAGCATGGCACAGGCCTTTTGGATGGCAGGCTCTTCAAGAAAGAGGAAGAGAGTTTTAATCACAAAAGCAGAGACGTGATTCTACACTTTGTTTCATTTGTAAATGGTGCGTATTGGCTTTTGTGAAACAGAACCCGGGTCCAATTCAGGACAGGGCTTCATAGATTCTTTGCTTGGGGCTTTTTGAGTCTGAAATAGCACACATGAAAAGGGAAGGAGATTGAACGTAGTTTGTTCCAACAGCTAGTCTGAGATTTTTTCCAATCAGGATTCTTCCAGCATTTTCCCCTTTGTTGAGCTATAAGCAGCTTTTAAAATAATAGCATTAGCCTATATTTCAGGTCTGCACTGGGGGTTCCCAGCTATGGTGATTAGTTACAAGAAACAAGAAGTGCATGTATTGTAACCTTTTAATGGATATGGGAGACTTGTAAACTAAGTTGAGATTTGAGCAATTTGTAGATTTCAAAATGAGTGGCAGAGTTCATTGAAAAAGAAAAATGCATCATTGAAATTCATGGTGCCACTTTGGTTTTCTTTACTGAGATTTATCATTGAAAGCCATATTGCTTTCCCTTTGCTTTTATTTAAAGCTCTTCAATACATTGTTTTTAAGGTCCATTTCTTTTACAAGCTTTTCCTTTCAGCTTGCTCAGGGTATCGGGCCCTATGAACATCTGTTTGTGCCTAAAATCAGCCAGGACCTGGACTGTATCCTGCCTCCCTACTCCCTTTTGTTTCCAGAGGCTATTGTTTCCGATTTCATGCTATCAGAGGGGCTGCATGTTTTCCTGTGTGAAGTTGTCAGAGAGATAAAAGCACAGGAGCAGGGTCACATTTCGAGGGATGGGCATGAAAAATTGGTAAAATGTATCTTGAGGGCCACCCACAAGACTTGCTTGAAGAAATGCAGAAGTAGGGAACAGAATTATAATTTTTAAACTGTGCAAATTCTAAAGCGGAATAAGTGGCGGTGAAATTAAGTGTTTAACTGGCAGAAATCTCATAGTCAGATTTATACTTGGTTGACTTATTCCTCTTGGGTAGATTGAGAGTCTCCAGTTGCACTTTGTTAGAAAGAAAATACCTTTGTCTTCATTATGGTGCCTGCCCGAATCTGGTCAGGGTGAGAAGGAGATGCCAGAAGACTGAAAGCAAGCGTGTCACACCTGTCAGTGCCCTTCCTACGGGGGGAGAGAGGCGTCAGTGAAGGTGCTGCCTGCCCAAAGTTACTGGAGTGGCATGAGGCCTGTGAAGAGTGCAATAAGGAAGGTAATGATAGAAAGTCAAACAGTACAGCTTAATTAACTCCATGAAACACATTTCGCAGGAAGAAAGCTTGGTCCTGGGCTCGTAACCGCGGCGGTGGTGGGTGGTGCTGGGTACAGAGCGAGGGGTGCAGCATCTCTGACCGTGCTGGCAGGCGGGTGCAAAGTTCTGTCTGTCCGTAGCAGTGCTGGTGAATTTAGGCAATGGACATCTTGTTAGTTCATAGATCACACCATCTTAACTGTTTTCATTGAGTCTTGACTACATGTGAAATGAAAATTGTTTTAATAGCACTGCTTTAGGTCAGTGATTCAATAAGAGGGCTACTTTTGGTTTAGGAGCATGCAGTGAAGATTTTGTTAAAGTGCATGACTAGAAAACAAATGAGATATGTGAGTTGTATTTTTTTCCACAGGCACCTGACAGACAAGCGGTGCCAAGCAAGGCATTTTCTTCTGGCCATGTAGCTTTCAAGTTAGTAAATGGTGTATGTGATACATACCAGTCTAATGCTGAATTTTAAGGGACTGTATTTTTTTCTGTGTCTTTTTTGAAAAAATTGTCAATTATTTTTCATAAATGATTTGCAATTTAGTATGAGAAACCAAATATGCTTTCTGGGGTTTGTTGAATTCAACAACATTTTTGGCTAAGGAATCTGGGGAGGACACTAATACACAGGGGTTATTTTGCAGTTTTGTAATATAGCAGGAAAAAAAACCCACTAAACATGTTTTAAAAGTACAGTAATCATTGCATTTATATCCTTTGTGGCAACATTTCTAGGGATTAATTTGTTTATAAATAGAAGAAGAGGAAGGCCCACACCGCCAGGTGTTTAACCGTTCTGCCGGTGCCTGTGGCTGAGAGCTCTGGGCGACGTTTTTGAGCAGGACTGTCCCTCCTCAGCCCTCGCCCTGCGGGGCCGG
>NW_008600671.1:0-1992 GCF_000691845.1 Merops nubicus
GGTCAACAATAGCTTTCTTATAATGAAGAAAGCAGCTGTACAGCAGTTAAAAAGTCTTTTAAAATATAAATTATTTCTGAGAAAGAAACATTTCTACATTTGGGTAACCAGGATCTGTTTCTTTTGTTGAGTGGTAAAAACAAATAAGAAAATCCTTCAATCTTATCTCCAGTATCTATGCTTATTTCTCCAGAAATATTGGTCTGATAAAAACATAGCTTAGCCTACAAACAGCAGTAAGAGGAGTTTGTACTTTATGGGCTACGATCTAGCGTACATAGTCAGCATAGTTAATATGCCTGACATTAATTTTTATTCTTTCTGGAGTATCAGGCCAAGTGCACTCTTGCTATGCCCTTTATGCACAGACAATTATTTGTTTACAGTTGAACTCATTGAAGGTTTGAATCATGGGAAAAAATATCTCGTGATGGTAACTCATGCATTGCTACTACATATCTCTTGGTGTCCTCATTTTCTCATAAGCAGACTTACCCCTAGGCTATGACAAGGAATGAGATCCAGAGTGTCCAGAGAAGATGATGTGCCATCAGGTTCAGGATAGACCAGAACTTATCACAATAATGTGCTTAGTCTGCAACCTCCTCATACGGGCTTCTCAAGATGGAAGAAACAGAACCAGGAAGCCAGAAAACCTTGGAGACTATACAGTATTGAATTTAGCAGCTCAGTGTATCTGCAGAGATAAAAGTCACCAGCCTGAAGGAGCAGTACCTCTGTTACAGGGAAAGCTGGCTTTATTGTACAGGGAGACCCTGTTGTTTTGTCCAGTTTTGTCTAAACAATGTATAGGACAGAATTATCTGCCCATTGACTTCCAAACATTAAATCTCAGGTTTGAATAATAAAATCATTTACATTGAGAAAGACCTTTAAGATCGTGTCCAGCCATTAACGTGACTCTACCAAGTCCACTGCTCAACCACGTCCCTGAGCATTACATCTACAGGACTTTTAAACACATGATGATTCAAACACTTCTCTGTACAGCTTGACAACTCTTTCAGTGAAGAAATTTTTCCTAATATCCAACCTAAACCTCCCCTGGTGCAGCTTGAGGCAATTTTCTCTTGTCCTATCACTTGTAACTTGGGAAAAGAGACCAGCACCCATCTCTTTACAACCTCCTTTCACGCAGTTGTAGAGAGTGATAAGGTCTCCCCTGACCCTCCCTTTCTTCAGACTAAGTAGTCCCCATTCCCTCAGCTGCTCCTCAGAAGACTTGTTCTCTAGACCTTTCACCATCTTTGTTGCCCTTCTCGAGACCCACTGCAGCACCTCAATCATAGAATCATAAAATCATAGAATGTTTTGGGTTAGGAAGGACCTCCAATGGTCATCTAGTCCAACTTCCCTCTAATAAACAGGGACATCTCCAACTAGATCAAGCTGCTCAGAGCCTCATCAAGCCTGATCTTGAATGTCCCCAGGGATGGGGCCTCCACCACCTCTCTGGGCAACCTATTCCAGGGATCTATCACCCTCATATTGAAGAACTTTTTCCTAATGTTTAACCTAAATCTACCCTTTTCTAGCTCAAAGCCATTACCCCTCATCCTGTCACTACAAACCCTTGTGAACAGTCCCTCCCCTGCTTTCTTATGGGTCTCTTCCAGGTACTGGAAGGTCGCTATAAGGTCCCCTCGGAGCCTTCTCTTCTCCCGGCTGAACAACCTCAACTCCCTCAGCCTGTTCTCACAGCAGAGCTGCACCAGTCCTTTAATCATTTTCATGGCTCTCCTCTGGACACGCTCCAACAGCTCCATGTCCTTCTTGTGCTGGGGGCTCCAGAGCTGGACACAGGACTCCAGGTGAGGTCTCGTCAGGGCAGAGCAGAGAGGCAGGATCACCTCTCTCCATCTGCTGGCCACAGTTCATTTGATGCAGCTCAGGATTCTATTGGCCTTCTGACATTGATGATAGCCAGCTGTCAATCAGTCTAACTATGGACAACTGATTCAAACCCTTCTG
>NW_008600672.1:0-2691 GCF_000691845.1 Merops nubicus
AAACCAGTACAACAAGAAACTCCTCTTCATCTAACTCCCTATCTGCTCCACAGAATTGCTGGACTTTCTTATCAACACTACCCTGGCTCTAGCTGGGATTCATGCTAACCCAAAGCAGGAAAGCTGATGAGGGGTCCTGGGAGTTGTGAGACTTGTTTGCTTCCTTCTCCCAGGCAGGTGTCTCATCCTTTATGGGAAACATGGTAGAAAAAAAGCCAACACGTTGTTCAGCACAATCTTTCCCTCATCCATGAAGTTCTCTAGTATAGGGAAATATTCTCCAGGAACAGTCCCCAGTGCTACAGTAACATTCCAGAGGTGTATCAACAATAAAAGATAGCATCATAGAAGTCAGGAAAAAATAAAAGAAAATAGTATTTCCTGGGTTTTGCTTTGATCCATCAATATGGAACAGTGTTAATACTGTTCTTTGTTCTTGTAATGTTGATATATTTTGAATTTAAATCTTAATCTAGGATTAGGATGGCAAGGAACTGAAACCCTGACGCCAAGCAGGTGCCCGGCTGCACCTCACAGAGCTTGTCCTCCCCGCTTCTCCGCCCTCAGAGCAGTCCCTGACTTCCCTCCTTGTGCCACCACCTTTGCCTCCTGAGGATGCATTTGTTGTCTCCTTGACTCACCACCACCCAATCTACTGTAATTCTGTAATACTTCCCTGCAGTTTCTTATTTAATCTTCTCCACCTATTTCTCTCTGTGTCCAGGTACTCAGCACTCTACTTCAAATTCGGTGATGTTCACTTGTCCTCCCTTCTTTCCCTGCCTTGCATCCACACTGAAAGCTGAGACAAGCGAAGGCTTTGTAAGCTGCTTCCCCTCCATCACCCAGCTGTCATTTTGAGGTAAAAAATATCCACAGAGCAAAGCAATGGCAATTTCTAATTTAGTAATAACTTGCTAAATAAAGAAATTAGTAATTGGTGCTCTCAAATGTTAAACTGGTTATCTGTTTAATTACTCTTAGCTGAGTTCCTTGAAGACCTCATTAACTAAGCATCTGGTTTTATAGATGCCGTTCTGAAGGTCTCAGATGCTTCCTGCAATTATCTAGCCATGAGAGGGAACTTATTAACATATCCGAATAATTAGTGCAAGGCAAGTAAATTCTCTCTGTTCTGTAAAACTGGAATGATTGTTCTGTTACCTGTGTGAAGGGCCACAGGATAGGGACCCTCTCTGCCTGCACTGGGACAGACACTACTGTTTTCTCATTCCTTAATGTAACACTGTGCTCACAACACAGGCAGGCTCCAAACTGTTACAGTGCAACCCAGAGGCTATCTTGCAGTACAAGATTAACTATTTTCTTCAAATCTTTAAACATTCATGCATTTTCGTCACTTTTCCCTCAGATCTTAAATATACATGAAGGACAAGGAGCTTATTTTCTGGAGTCTGTACCAACTCATCTCATCCCCCACCCCTTGTACTAACACGCAGAAGATGGGCTTGTGTTGGCTATATTGAGGAATGAAAGGCCAGGTTTAGCTCCTGCTTTTCCATTTGCTCTCTCCTTTGCATAACCATGGAGCTCATGAAACACCCCCTTCAGCTGGCTCCCTTGCAAGCACAAGGCCCTTTCTCAGCTGTGTGCCTCCGTGTGCTGGAACCCTTGTGGCACGTTTTCATAGTGCATCAACTCAGCCTTTGCACCGAGCCTCACAAAATGCCCTCAGGTTCCTCGGGGTGAGCCTAGCACTGAAGCCTCCAGGTGCTTGCTACCCAGCAGCTCTCAGCTGTTCCTCTCCTGTCACTCTCAAAGTCTCCCTTCCTCTTTCCACATGGAGCAATTCCCGTGGGGAAAGCTCAGGAATGTCAGCACTTAGGGGCAGCAGGACAACACCTCCCTCGAGGCAGCGGTGTCCTTGCCTGCCCGTGCAGCCCACAGAAAGGTGCAGATACAACAGCTCTGCTGCGAGGAGCTCACCCTGGGCTCACTCCTACCAGGCTGGGAAGGAGTGGTCCTCTCCTGCAGCTCCCTGATGTTCCCGTGACAGTTTTAAACTCCCTAGTGGTACCTCCCATGCCAGCTGTTTCCTGAAGCTTTGAATTTGTTTTAAACGACTCCCTGGTACTGCTGCCCACAATTCTTAGACCTACGTTGTACCTACAGATAAGCGTCAGGTCTGCAGCTTGTTACCATTTCAAGTCTCTTCATTCGTTTTGCTCTTGCTGATCCAAGGGACTGGTAATGCTGTGAGCCCCAGTCAGCCCCTGGAGCCTTCTGGCACCCTGAGTGTTACAGCCTTAGAAGCAAGAAGCCCATGGTTGTAGAGGGAATTTTAGCTGCGTCACAAGATGGCGTCCTGGAAGCCCTTATGCGCAGCTCAGGCTACAAGGAAGATGGTGAAATACCGGAGGTGAACCTCAAGGGCATCGTGCCCTTGAGGCTCTAGGCAGGAAGGACATAGGGGACAGCTCGACAGCGTCTGCGCAGATCAAAGCTTGGCCGGAACTTGCAAGCAGGAGACCACCCTGTCAGCGCCTTGGCGCGTGGACAGAGACATTTAACCTATCGGGATACGGGGATAGAGCGTGGCTATGCAGTGTTAACCAATACAAAAGTATAAACTATGTGTGATCGGTCACCGAGTGTATAAATACAGCTGCCTGTGTAGATTAAAGCGGAACACTGACGAACCTTCTGTGAAGCGTGCCGTGATTCTGGGGC
>NW_008600673.1:0-2046 GCF_000691845.1 Merops nubicus
CTCCCCTCCCCACGCTGCCTTCTGCCCCTCCCCGGGGTGAGCAGGGGGATGAGAGGAAGGGGAAAGAGATGCTCTGGCCTGTAGCCCTGCTCCAGGCTTCCCCTCTCACCCATTTTCTGCTCTAACTGTTATTACAAAGGAGATTTCCACCTTCCAGCTTGGGATTTTGGGATGTGCTCTTCCCCTCAAGCACTTAAATAAGTCAAACATTGCAATGAGCCTAAAAATGCTGAGGGATTTCTCTGCTGCTGCTTGTTCCAGGGGGTTGATGTTGATGCTGAACGTCGTGATGGAGGATGTGATTTATTTTATTGCCTCCTTTCAAAGTGCTTTGTAGTATTCTCATTTTTCATGGAAGTTCTGCACAGCCTAAAACAAGGGAGGAGCTTTGTAATGAAAGGAAAAACCAGAGTCCAAGAATAATGCAGAGCTAGAATGAACCTTTGGAAATGGTGCAACACGAGTCTGATCCCGGAGATGGATGGAAATGACTCCAATAAATCAATAATATATTTTTTTTAATGCCTCTGGGCTGTTGAGAGTGAGGTGATGGAAAAACAAAAACGCCCATTAGCATCAGCAGAACGTGGGGGATTGCTCAGAAAGTGAGTTTCAGAAGAATTCTGTATTGCAGGATTGCAAACACTTGGGGTGATAACTTCCAGAATCAACCAGCATCTCCCTGCACAGACACCCCCAGCTCCATCCCCGTGCCCCCCAAGGAAGTGTGGGGCAGAGGGGCTGCTGTGGGACTAGGGTGGGGTCTCTTTTGCCAGCCTTTCCTCCCCTGCTCCATCCCTGGGGCAGAGGGGCTGCTGTGGGACTGGGGTGGGGTCTCTTTTGCCAGCCTTTCCTCCCCTGCTCCATCCCTGGGGCAGAGGGGCTGCTGTGGGACTAGGGTGGGGTCTCTTTTGCCAGCCTTTCCTCTCCTGCTCCATCCCTGGGGCAGGGGCTGTTTCCTTCCCCAGCTGGGCTGAGCTGCATCCCCACATCCCCCCCCTCCTCCCCATCCCCTCCTTATCTTCAAAAGCCTCCTCAGCCTGGGCCAGGAAATGGGATGTTTGTCCAGCACCAAACTCCAGCGTGTCCCCTCGGAGCCAGGAAGCCCCGGGGAGCAAGCAGAGGGAAAATAAATAAGTAAATAACAAAACTCTTCCCCTTTTGAAGCCCTGCCTCTGCCCTGGATGGCAGAGGCTGCAGGGGGAAGAGGTTGGCATCCTCCTAGCTAGGAAATTGGGCTTGTCTGCAGGAGTTTGGCTTTATAAAGTGGTGTGTCTCTTGTGAAACCACTTGTGTTTGCTGGGAGGGCTTTCCACGTGCAACCTGCCAGCAGCCCACGTTTGCAGGGTAAGGGTGGGGCATCACCCATTGGGTTTTCATGGATTTTCTTCCTCCTGGCATCCTGAAGTCCCTTGGTGGCCTTTGTGTGTGGGCTCGTGCTCCTGTCCACGTCCTTCAGGAGCAGCTGGGTGCTGGAGAAGTCTTTCTGGGTGGGGGTCATGGTGTCCCCAAAAATGCTGCCATGGGCTCGGTGCCACGGCCACCACGGGCTCCTGCTGCCTTCCCCATCCCCTGGATGCTTGGAAGCCCCATGAGATGACAGTGGCTTCAAAGAGAAGGTTTAAATATATATATGTAGTGGGGAAAAAGAAATGGAGGAATAAATAATAACATGAAAGGGAAAAATAAAGCTGGCATCTGTTTGGAAACTCCACGTTTTCATCCATCCAGCACTGAAACATAACTCAGGAAAACACCCCAGTGGGATGATGTGATGGGAAACTGGTGATTTTTTTCTCAACCAGAAAACATTTCTGGATTTTTTTTGGACTTGATGGCTCCTACAGCCCAGTGGGCTCCATGGGGAAGGAGGTTCAGGCAGAGCGTGGCAGCCCAGGGTGGGCAGATCAGAGAATCACAGAAGGTTTGGGGTGGGAAGGGACCTGTCAAGGTCACCCAGTCCAACCCCCTGCACTCAGCAGGGACATCTGTAACCAGAGCAGGGTGCTCAGAGCTTCCTCCAACCTCACCTGGAATGGTTCCAGG
>NW_008600673.1:2077-5204 GCF_000691845.1 Merops nubicus
GGCGGGGGCTCCCCCCACCACTCCCATCCCCAGCAGCAGCTCCACGTGCCAAACCTGGGGGTGTACAGAGCCACTGCAGAGCAAGATGCTGCTTTCCCCAGGATGTTTTGCAGCTGGAGACCCACTTTGGAGCCCAGTGAAGGGGTGAAGGACGTTGAGCTCTTTAATTTTCCACCTCAAATCCCTGTCACCACCCCACGGCTGCTCTCCCTGCTCCTCCTGCATCTCCCCACCCTCAGGCTGATGCTCCGGGTGGGCGCTGGGGCTGGGACCCCCCCCTGTGAGCCACCCCGGCTCTCCCACGCAGGACAGGGAGCTCCTTCTGCCACAGGGAAGCCTCCACCAGCTTCCAAACCCCCAAATCTGCAGGAGAGGGCCCGATGGGGAGCAGCCTGGAGCCCCTTGCCAGGGATTTTGCCGACGTTTCCTGGCCGTCTGCATCCCCGGGGCGACGTGACGCTGTTGACAGGAAATTCTGACTGAGGTTGAAGGAAAGAAACTCTGGATTTCTCCAGCGAAACAGGCGCTTGAGCTTATTGCTTCCTCCCAGCGTGGAGATTTGCCCAGTTTGGGGGTGAAAGAATAAACCAGGGAGGGCTGGAAAAGGAAAAAAAAAAAGATGGGAGAGCGCTGAGGTCCTGGCAGCAGCGTCGCCCGTGCCTCGGCGGGCAGGGAGCACCCGTGAGGATCCACCTTCAGGGTAAAAACAGATCTCTGGGCTGCTTGGAGCTCATTTGTGCTGCTGCTTCCTTTGTCAGGGGCTCGTCGAGCTGAATTTCTGGCTGCAGAAAATATTGGAAGGCCCTTTTTCTGCTGCCCCTGTGCGGCAGGGTGGGTTTCCACAAGGGGGGTCCGTGGGTTTTCTGCTGCGTGGGGATAAGCTAGGAGGCATCCGAAAGGTTTAGAGGGGGAAAGATGGAGCCAATTGGCCCTTTTGGTAGAATTTGGGGCTTTTTTGGGCAGTAGGTTTGAAGCGGAGGTGCAGGGATGGCAGAAAGGAGGAAAAGGGCCTGGCATCGTGGAGGAAACTGAGCTTCAAAACTAGGGAGACAAAGTTTCCTGCAATCTTATCATTATAAAAAATTTACTTTTACTCTGAAAACTCTGTTCAGACAAAGGAAAAATGGGAGATGGAGTGAAACTCTTGAGAGCCACTCCTCAGGCTGCGGTCGGGCTGTTTTTCCTTGCCCTGCCTGGCTCCGAGCGCTTGGGTAGGTTTGGCAAAGATTCACAGTGCTTTGTTGGACATGAGTCTGCATTTTTTTCTGAGCAGAAACCTTCCAGCCCACAATGTCTTTCTGCTCTCCTTTCAGGTTAAATCCTCCAGGATCTGTGCCCCTTTTTTCCCTGCAGCCTGGGGGCTGGTGACGGCGTCACCTCCACGGTGCTGCCCTTGGTTGCTCCCAGGGCGTGTGCTGCTGGTGGAGTGGAAGATGCAGCTGGGATTTGGGGGGTGCTGGGTGGATGCAGGGACAGTGGGGTCCTCCTGCAGGACTTGGCATCCAAGCAGGTTTCCTCCGGGCAGGGTGTCAGGTGCTGAGAGGAGTATTGGCACAGTGGGGCTCTGCTGGGGGAGTCAGGGAATGAGAACCATCGATTGGTTTGGGTGGGAAGGGACCTTCCAAGGTCACCCAGTCCCACCCCCCTGCAGGGAGCAGGGACATCTGCAGCTAGAGCAGGGTGCTCAGAGCTTGGGCCAACCTCACCTGGAATGGTTCCAGGGATGGGGCAGCGACCACCTCTCTGGGCAGCCTGGGACAGGGGCTCACCACCCTCAGTGTCAAACATTTCCTCCTTCTCTCCAGTCTCAATCTCCCTCTTTGAGTTTCAAACCCTCCCCCCTTGTCCTGTCCCAACAGCCCCTGCTCCAAAGTCTGTCCCCAGGTTTCTGGCAGGCCCCTGGCAGCCCCCAGCAGGTCTCCCCAGCTGGTCTCCCCACATTTCTCTGGGGTTGCTCTCAGCAGATGACCCAACCTTTAAGTGCCCACTTACAGGCTGTGGTCAGGAGCTGCTGGCCAGCAGGACACGAGTGGCTGGGAGTCCTCAGGCCTGCAGTGACCCTGTGTTTGGACAGAGCTGAGTGCTAAAGTTGCTCTAAGGTGGCTTAAGCACTTAATGCTCCTCTGCACACTCAAAGTGCCTCAAATCCTTATAGATTTTGTCATAAACACTTGTGCTGCCCTAAGGGCTGCTCCAAAGAGGACTGAGAGGAAAAGAGCAGTCTTTATTTCTCTGGGATCAGCCAGTGGGATCTCTGGGGGCATCTCAGCACTGGCAGTGGTGGCAACCAGCCTGAAGCAAGTGCTCCTGTAATGCTGCAGGTTAAGCCATGTGGGGACACCCGTGCAAAATAGTTCATCAACAGACAGCTGGAGAGGAGCCAGTGTGGGCCCAGGTGGCCAAGGAGGCCACCAGCTTCCTGGCTTGGATCAGCACTGGTGTGGCCAGCAGGAGCAGGACAGGGATTGGCCCCCTGGACTGGGCACTGGGGAGGCTGCCCCTCAAATCCTGGGGTCAGTTTTGGGCCCTTCACTCCCAGAAGGACCTTGAGGGGCTGAAGCGTGGCCAGAGAAGGGCAACGGAGCTGCTGGGGAAGGGTCTAGAGCCCAAGTGTGGGGAGGAGCAGCTGAGGGAGCTGGGGGTGCTGAGCCTGGAGCAAAGGAGGCTCAGGGGAGACCTTCTGGCTCTGCACAGCTCCTGACAGGAGCCTGGAGCCAGGGGGGGGTCTGCTCTGCTCCCAAGGAACAAGGGACAGGACAAGAGGAACCAGCCTCAAGTTGCCCCAGGGGAGGTTGAGGTTGTCCCTGAGGAACAATTTGTTCCCCTGGAGGGTTGCCCAGGGCTGTGCCAGGCTGCCCAGGGCAGTGGTGGAGTCCCCACCCCTGGAGGGGTTTCCAAGCCGTGGAGATGTGGTGTGAGGGACACGGGGCAGTGGGGACCTGGCAGTGCTGGGTCTCGATGATCTTAAAGGTCTTTTCCCCTTGAAATGATTCTGTGGCTCTAAACCAGGCTTGGAGAGCTGAGCACAACATGCAGCAGCTCTCTGGAGCTCTCTCCATGCCCAGGTGCTCCAGTTCTGCCCTGCTGCGTGCTCTCATCCCACCCAGCCCCATCCATTTCCCAGTCA
>NW_008600673.1:5272-5844 GCF_000691845.1 Merops nubicus
CTCTGGAGCTCTCTCCATGCCCAGGTGCTCCAGTTCTGCCCTGCTGCATGCTCTCATCCCACCCAGACCCATCCATTTCCAAGTCATCACATTAAAAGCCTTAATTCATGTGTCATGTGCACATGAAGTCGTGGTGCTGCGTGTTCTCGATGAGCACTTCATGCTGAAAAGGAGATCAGCTTAAATTTTGCAAGAGTAAGGAGCCTTTTAATGCCTTTTGTGACTTGTACCATGCACGGGGAGGGGGGGACAGTTTTTCAGGGGTGTTGTATCTGTAGATCTGGGGTGGCCTGATGCTGCTGTGCCTCGTCAGGCATGGTCCCTAGAATCAGGGAATCATAGAATGTCTGGGCTGGAAGGGATCTCCAAAGGTCATCTAGTCCAATCCCCCTGCCATAAGCAGGGACATCTCCAAATAGATCAAGTCACTCAGAGCTTCTTCCAGCCTGATCTTGAATGTCCCCAGGGATGGGGCCTCCACCACCTCTCTGAGCAACCTATTCCAGTGGTCTATCACCCTCATACTGAAGAACTTTTTCCTAATGTCTAACCTAAATCTGCCCTTTTCTATC
>NW_008600674.1:0-9640 GCF_000691845.1 Merops nubicus
CCGGGGTGATGACAGCTCGGCAAGGACCCCAAGAGTAAGGCTCTTCCTGGGGCTGGTTCCCATTAAGCGGGCGCGGGGGGTGGGGAGGGTGTTTGCCAGTACAGTTTGGGAGCTCGTTATTCTTATCTTACTGCTTTAAAAATAAGTCACGTCGGGAGGAATGGCATGGTGTTTGTTTACTGCATCTCTAGGACGTGGTGATGTTTGCATTTGATACGCTGTGTCTCATGAACCCAAAAGACTGGAGTCGTTTGAAGATTATATAAAAGTAAAGGTGCAGATACCCTTTAAAAAGAGTAGTAATGGGACCAGGCATTCAAGAATATCCCTTATTACTGCACAGAGAGGCACAGAAAAAGGAAAGCCAAATCAATGAAAACCACAAAGGAATGGTAAAGTAAGGAAGTTATTTTCTCTCTCTCTCTAATTACAGAAATCTCTAAATACTGTAGGTTAGTTAATATGTGCCCGGCTGTACTGTTTAGGTGGTCCATCCTCTTCTCTGATCCACAGCAGCAGAAGCAATTGTGCAGTGTGACTGTGCAGGTCACAAAGTGACAGAGGTGACTGCATCAGTGCTGGAGGCACAAGACTTATTTTCGTTCTTTTATAAGCTCTTGAATTGGTGAAATCATGTTTTTTAAAACAAAGTCTGACTATACTGACAGTAAAACTGTGAACAAGATGTACAGCCTGACAAATTAACTGAACTGCAGTCAAATTAGATTAGACCAGGAGAGCAGTTTGCTTATTCCTGTCCTAAAATGACATTTTAAAGCTTTCCTTTTTAAAATTAATACTGTTTTCTGATTCTTACAGATTGTGTTGATTTTAATGATTCCACGTGCTTACATAGAAATGTATCTGATTTAATTGAAGAAACGTGTGTTTTAGTTTTAAGCTGTCCTGATCAGTAATGCCATTCCTTTTGCTTGCATATGAGTTTTTCTCCTGCTAATATTCCACAACCCCATTATAAAATGAAATCTTGAATTGTCTTTGTGCCTTTGTTGTGAAATAGTTTGTATTAATAATAGACTGTATGCTCCCTGCTCACTTTCACTCTTTAAATTCATAGGAATAATTAAATTTTGTTGAGAATATGCAAATGAGAAAAGCAAGCCAGATTTGGCTTGCAATGCATTCATACTGCATCTTATAATTAATTTTCTTAAATTGCAGTAGGACCATGTACCAGCCACTATAAAAATAAGTAATTAAATATGTAGTCTCTAATATTTACTATTTAATATCCCCAAAGTAACTTTGGGATGCTTTGATAGAGGAATCCTTATAAGGGCTGAGTTCTATTTCTATATCTTCTGACTGAATTGTTTACTTTTGCATTAGTAATATTAAAAATCTAGTACTGTTTCAAAAAATAAAAAAAGACTATGGCATATTTCTGATGAACTTTAAGAATAGTTGCAATCAGCTCTCTCTCTTTTTTTCAGCTGAGTTGCACTTTAAACTTCTATTGTATTTCTATTCTGCTGATTACATACATTGCTATTTATATGTGATATTCTGTGTAATCTTTGCTAGTTACAGTCATGGAAAAAGCCATCTGAACACCAAAGGACTAAATAAATCAATTTCTCATGTGAAACCATCTGGAAGATTAGGCAAAAATGTATCAAGTGCCATTGAAAAGGTAAATAATTCTGAGTTTTGTTTGTTTACAGAAAAAAGGTACTTTTTAATGTCAGCTTCTTAATAACATCACGTACTTTTGTATCTTTTCAGATTTGCCATGACACTCAAGATGGTAACCAAACAAGTATTTTTAAGAAGGAAAGAAACCATCTGGATGACAATACTCACTCAAAAAGGTCATTTTATGTTAAGTTTGCCTGCTTAATTTGTAGTCATTTCAAATTGGTACATAAAATGCTTGTGATGAAATCATGGCTTCTGTGTTTTGCCTTTGACTTCACTGGATCCAGAATTCAGCACTTATGAGGACAACAAATTTAAGTTATGGAAACCTGCTGTCCTGCTTTAGTGAGTTCTCAGGCAAAATCAGAATAAAATAAAGGAAAAAAAATAAAATAAAAAAGGAAGTAGGCAGCGCTATCTCTGCCAGAAAATAGTGATTTTACCTCATTGCCAAATTTCTGTGCCAATTTTGGTTCATTCATGTAGATCCTTGTCCTGGAAGGGTGTAGCAAGGCCTTTGTAAACTGATGTTCTGCAGACATTAATCATTCTAACAGGATACGATCTTTCTTTTTATTTAGGATCACGAGTGTTTGCACATCACTGCACAAAATACAAGGGCCAAAGAGGAGTGTTCCAGAAAGAAGGCAAAATGAATCTTTTCTGCATAGGATCCCTCCTAGCACAAAGGGCAGCACACAAGGCAGCTTTGGTAGGGTTAAAGAAGTCCCAGTGCAACGTTTTTATTGCAGGGAAAAAGAACAGTTGGAAAGGAATCACAAAGAACATGTTGCTGAAGCTGGTCCGTGCTCTTCTAAATGGCAAGAAGCATCTGCAGATGAAATGTTTCTTGATTTTGAATCAGTACAAATTATTAAAGAAGATGCTGAAGATGATAGTGCCAGTGATCTCTCTGATTCAGAAAGGATTCCCATGCCCCCGTCTCCATGCACACCACCAGAACTCATTCTCAGAGCTGAAGAAATTGATCCACTTTGTTTGGAACATGTCCCTGATACGGGTTTTAAAGAATCAGAATATTACTACCCAGATTTCCTCCCACCCCCTTTCAACTCATGGGACTTGAAGCAACTGTCCATCTTTGTTAATGTGGAGGGTAAAACTGAATTTCGACCAAAGCCAAGGGGATTTCTTGAGAAGTACATTGACCGCCTTTTGGAGCTGGAGTGGCTGCAGATACAGACTGTACAGAATGAGAAAGGAAAGGCAGCCAAAGCCAGGCCCCAGACCACTCCCAGCTCCTCCCGTACCCTAAAAAGCCCTGGCAAAGGCAAAGCATTGCTCAGCCCTCTGCCCAACAAGCAAGTGGCTCCCCAGGAAAGTGCTACAAAGCTTCCCAGAAGCTATTTAGGCCACAGGGGAGATTCATACTGTGAAGGAAGTCGCCAGTTATATTCTCATCCAAGTCACCTGAAACTTTCTGAGAGAATGGGATGTGTGGTGTCTTCTCAGAGACAATCTGGTGAAGTAAGGAGTGAACTGAAAAAAAAACCAGCTGCAAAGCAACAGCTTCTCAATGTGCAGCCTTCCGAGAACAGTTCTAAAATTCAAAGTGTTGGTAATATCAGACCCCCTAAGCAAACCCCAGCATTTCCTGCTGCAGCTGCTCCCCTCAAAGGCTTGAAAACCTACACATGTACAAATCCAAAGAAAAATGGCAATGCCGACAATTATGTTCCTTCTAAAAAACCAACAGGGGACATGAAAATAAAAACAAACGGCACGAAGCAAACATGCAAATTTAAATGAAGAAAAATTTATTAGTAAACGTTGATGCTTCTTGACTGCTAGAAGGCATGTGGCCAGTACAGAAGGGTCATATTTTCTTCGTAGGAAGATCCTGAGGAAATATGTTCTTGATACATGGTTCTAAGTCAGCACTGTTCATTTCAACACATTTGATCTTAAGCCAGCAAGGCCAGCAGGAAATCTTTTCCCTGAAGGCAAGTGTCTTCCATCAGTCTTTCCTCAAAAATATTTACAATTGCTCAAGGAAGATAACAATAGCAGAGTGTGAACGTTTAGAAAGATATAGAATTATAACATGTCCTCTTACTTGCACCAGTTGAAGTCCATTGAATTCTGTAGTGTTTCCAATGCTTACCTTGGTGTGTTGGACAGAAGAGGTTCTCGGCTCTTTTTCTTGAACAGATGTGAAGCAGGTTTGATGGGGGGCTCAACTGTTTTATATAATAATGGAGCATGCTTATCTATGCAAAGTGAAACTCTGATTCTTCATGGAAGATGATGAATTGGATTTTTTTATGAATTAGATTTTTTTTTATAGCAAGAAGAAAGGAGATAATGTTTTGAAATATTTTAATGCAGAAAGGATTATTTTTTAGGACAAAAAATTATTATGGAGCAGATGGCTTCAATGTGACAGGTTAAGACAACAGAATGTGTATTTTTATACCCAGAAATCTTCACTGTGTTTACAGACAGCTTTTCCTTGAATTTCACTTTGTGAGCCTTGATGCTTTTTGGTCATTTGGAGGAAATGAGCAAATTTCAAAATGCACATGGAGATATATATATATATAACTCATGCAAAATGAGGGAAACTATAACTACTGCAAAACTAGAGACTGCAGAATCTGGTAGCCTCTCAAAACATTAAAAAATAGACTCTTAGGGAATGAATTTAAAGGGTATTGTAAGTTCAAGTAAAGATATATTTTGATACAGAAGATACCTATTTTCAGTCACCCTGATAATTATTTATCCCATGGTCCAGTCTACTTCAGTTAGCTTGACGTGTTGTTTCCAGGTTTAGTGAAGTGACATGGGGTAATACTCTGCAGAAAGAAATTGTACAACCAGGCTTGGCTCCTGTCCTCAGACCCTCTGTTTTCTCTTGTGTCTATGAGATACAAGAGAACATGAAGGATGGTTCAGTGAGTATCCAAGTGTCAGTTCACCTGTTAAAATTTCAAGTCACTCCCAGCAACTGGGGACATGATCTTGTTAGAGATTAAATTCTAGAGGATGTTTTGTATCTTCATTTTAAAATTAAATACTGAGCAGCATTCACTTCAACCTCAGCCACTAGTCACAGTGAACTGATAAGAAGTGAGCTGAGGTCTGATGGACCAGATTTTACAAGTGGATTCTTCAGATTGTGATAGAAAATGAAAAAGTAGCAAGTACTAAAGAGTACATGATGTATATAGTTAAATTGCACTTCTCTTGTTGATCTCATCTTGATTTTAAGATGCTTTGCTGTTTCTATTCTTTCATTGTGCCTACCAGATCTTCAGCTTTGTATAATTTCGAAGCATGGATTTATATGTAGTTTAAAATGTGAGAGTATTAATAAATGTAGTAATATATGAGGGTATTTTACAGTACATAAAAACATTGCTCAGGAATAGTCTAAGAAATATTTTTAGTGTTTTTTTTCCTAGCCTACTGGAGACCAAATGTGACATTTTAAATGGATAAAGGAAACAAAGGTAATGCACAGTATTATATTTCCATATTCAGTATTTGTGAAGTTCCAGTTAAAAAGAATTGTAGTTGCATGTACATTCAGCTCTATGCAATTAAAGTGAAACTTAATCTGACATGCTCAAAGATTAGATAAATTGGCTGTGTCAGAGATGTGGTGAAACTTAGAGGATGGCATTCAACACCAGCAACTGCAGAGGACCAGCACATTCTATTGTTGCTATTTTATCCTTCTGTTTTGTTCCAGACTCATCATGTAGTTAGGCTTTTTTTAGCTGAAAGGTTCTTGCATCCACTGCTGGAATTTCAAGCTCTGGGCCTTTATTAGTCAAGCTTTCCTGATTCACATTAATAGTAGTGAAAGTTAGTAGGACTGCTTTTGCCAATAAGCACTATTTTAGTGCACAATTTTAGTACACTGGCTTAGTACACTAGCACAAGCACCAAAAGCAAGGTGAGCAGGATCAAGTCAATAATCAGAATAGCAGGTTTTTAAAACAAATTCATACTTAGATGAAGTAATTAATTTAGCATGTTATTATAGCACTGAATATTAGTGTATGATAAATTTTTCTCTGAAATGTTACTCTATATTGAGGCTTTCCTAGGTAATAAGGAGGGTATGTAGATACAGGCACATTTCACATATCACTTCTTAAAGAATAAATAAATAATATTTTGGCCAGCTTTGACCAGGGCAAAGGTGATTGGCACTGAGAAAAGTTTTTCCACACAGACCTAGGAAAGTTTTGGTTTACTGTAGTTCTTGTGATCTGATGGCATCAGTCTGTTATTGGAGACTAAATAGTAGATGGAGATAGTGATGGCACTTAAAATATGTCTGAGTATTTGTTCATCATTAAAATCTGGCTGTGAATGGCCAAGTAAGTTTGTCTCACATTAGACAAAAGTCTAATTTTTATTCATTGATTTGATACTTCTTACACAGTCTTCTTTGTTCACATACAGAAGAGGAAGTTAGAAATTTAGAAATCTGCTCTTAGTCTGAGCAGACCTGCAAGGGTTGGATTTCATCCTGCAGCACTTTTGCTTCCGTTTTAACTTGACTATCTTCTGCACCTATAAATAAAAAGAACTCCTTTTATGCAGAGGACCATGGTTTCCTTCATTTTGTATCGATGTCTATTGTCTTTAGAAGCACTTCTGAATATTGCAGAAAAGTTTATTCCATCAAATACATTCAGTTTGGAATTAAAATAATTCCACAGCCCAGTGTTTGTGTGGCTATTTATATTTTTTTCACTGTGTTTGGCAATATTATTGTATGTGTTTCTAAGCCTAGCATTGATGATGCTTCTTGAAGAACAAGTTTACTGTGATGTGAGATATTTAAACAGAGTGATTTATTTTTTTTCTAGATAATTTAAATGTTTAATGTTCTGCAGTCCTACCTACAGAACAAACATGCTCAGGTTGCATTTTAAAGAAATAGCCAGATTCTACTTCAGTTATACTAGTGTAAACTTTGAACAACTCTGTTGTTTTCAATTAAATTACCCTGTTACAAAGATGTGAAGAAACAGAATTTTACTCCAATATTTACAAACTGTTTTCCTTAGTAATGCTATATTGTGTTTTTAATGCATAACATGCAGAGTTTAAAAACAATACTGCTTCTCTCTTGACATGTTTCGTTTTTCTCCATGACTTGCATCTCTTCAGTGAAATACTGTGGTCAGTCTTGCCCCCCCTCACACCTTGTGGTAGCTTTCAGTTGTATACAGGAGTTCTGAAGCTTCTGCATGGTGCCTCCAGATCCTCATTCTGTGGGCAGTACGGGTACAGAGCTTCTGCAGTTACTCAGAGGTATTCTCTGAAAAGGGGTTATCGTTCTGGGAGCAGTGTGGATCATTCTGGGAACAGGGGCTTCACATCTTCCTCAAGTGGAAGAGCCTTGGCAAGGAAGACTCAAATCAGTCACTGCTGATGGTTCAGTGTCCTAAATCATGGTGTGGCCACTTGTTAAGGCTGATAAGCTGGAGTGTATTTTTCTTTCCATATGAGAGATGATGTTTGCTGGTACGAATTCAGAGTCATGAGGTGACAGTCTTCTCACAGAGGCAAAAAGGCTTAGCAGTATTGGTTCTGAGAAAGCTGAGTTTGGAGCAAACAGGTTGCCAGAAATAGGGAGCTCTCCTGTCCCACCGATGCCCCTCTCCCAGGATGCTGTGACCGTAGGTCTCAGCCCTGCCCATGTGTGCTGCCAGTGCCCCTCTGCTTTCTGCTGCTGAGCCATGCCCAAGGCAATGGCAGAGAGGTATAATGCTGCACAGGATGCTCAGGCTCATTTCATTGGACTAAACTGTCTTGTTTAAGTCCAGACTGCTTCATTATGCTGTAATCCCATTATTATTTGTGCCCTTTCTGTGTTCCATTTATTGTTGTTTGAGGTAACTTTTATCTTGTATTTGCTATTTAAAGGATCTTGTTAGAAGTTTGAGAGTATTTTGACAAGAGTTTTTTCAGTCAGTGTGTGGTAACTTTTTTGGAGCTGATATTATAATTGACATTTCTACAGTATGAAATTGCTTATAATGTACTATTTTTTCCCTTATTTTAAAGGTATTGCGCCTTTGTTGCTCCCATTTGCATTAGTGGGTTTTCTTCTGAAAATATAATTAAGCAGACCACACTATCTGGAAAAACTGAGAATTTGCAGCCCTGCTTTTGATGTTGGTAATCATGTCTTCTTATTTATTTGAACTTTTTTGTGGATATTTTTGCTAATAATTTCATTGGAAAGTGATCTTGTAATTCAAAGCTACTGTATATTTACTATATTAAAAGTGAAATACTGCTATTTTTTACTTATTTGTATTTTTTTCATCATCCACAAGATGGCACCTCTGAATGTTCCTTGTAGGTAAGTTCTTCACTGCAGTATAGAATGGAACGTGTAGCTCAACATATCTCAGCTCTATTGCTGCTGGTGGCCAAGCTGGGTGGTTAAGGCTGGGTGATTATACACGGCAGTCACTTCTGCAGTGGCTGTGTTAAGGCATTGTAATAGGGGAACACAACAGGAAAAACTGAACTTCAGCATATTCACACCTATTTTTAAAATGCACGAATCCATGAGTTTTACATTCCCTGTTATAATTTCCAAGACATGTAGAAGACCACCCAAAGAACAGCAAAGACATGTGGGTAGATGCTTGCAGAGAACCACGTTCTCATGTTGCCTGCATATATGGATAAGTATGTTTAGCTTAATTTAGTACCCAGCGTGATCATATGTTCATCTAAGACTAATCAAGAGGAAAATGGAGGGAGAAAGACTCAAAGGGAAAAATTTGTCATTTTCTATTGCTGAAAATCCCTTTGCTTTGCTATTTCTATAATCTTTATATTAAGCTTTACAAAACGCCTCTGTGAGATACCTCACAAGAACTTTAAAATCAGAACATTCTTGCTATTTGATGTTTTGCTGAGGTCTAAGCCGTCCTATTTTGTGCTACTATTTAAGCCTGTTACTGCTGTTTTGTCCAGTTAATAGTGACTCTCAGGTCACCTGTCTTCCTTCCTCCCCAGACTCACTGTTATTTAAAGCATTGTGGCCTATTTGACATGATCTATTGCTTCTCTTTTCCTGTGAATGGAAGACTAGTTCTCCCCTAAGATTTTCTTTCACAACTTTGAGAACACTGAAGTAAGTATTTTCTAGTTTTAAAAAAGAATAAGCCTCCTCATGCCCAATACAAGCAATACAGGAGAATGGAACATGCTGTAAAAAATGTTTTCACAGAAGCCAGGCCCTTCTCCATACTCTGACACTCAGTCTTCTTTTTACATGGTTTTACAAGACTTAATTTTTCATCTCCTGCCTCTTTATGTAATTTTATTGAAAATGTATTTTTCAGAAGGTGGGTAGGAAGGTCACCTTCAGGTATACAAGTTCATACTTGCCTGATGGCCTTTGGGTTGAACAGGACAACCCAGTGTTTCATCTCAGCTTTCAAGTAAGCTCCTAGAGACCTTGGTGCAAAGTCTGAAGTCATACAACAATAGCACTCCTGGGCATGGCAGTTAAAACCAGCTCCCACTAAATATCAAGTAGCATGTTTGCAAACAACTGTGAGGTTCTTAGGAAAGGGCATTTCCAAGTAACTGTCAAGGGCAGCCACCTGTTTTATTCTCGCTGTATAATGGTCATAAAACTGCAGTTATGGCACGTTTCTTTTACGTAATGGTGGAAGTGGCCATTGCACACTGACTGAAACAAAAAAACACCAGGCTTGAGCTTTGCTTTGAGTCGTTTCGGTTGTACAGAAGGAACAATTCACTTTTTTAATTTGATTTTGTCTGACGAGGCAGAAATAATCTGCTTGTCTGGCGGGGCAGCTCAAACGCCAAAGAAACCACAGGTAGCAACGCAGCGAAAAACCCTTGGACTGTAATAATCCCGAGGATACACTTCCAAGGAACTGGCTCAGTTCCAGCCGAATGAGGGGGCCGGCCCCGGGATGCGCGGGCGGAGCCGCCGGACGTG
>NW_008600675.1:0-222 GCF_000691845.1 Merops nubicus
GCAGGAAAGCCATCGGCTCAGCATTCCTGGCTGGCTTTAGATCTCGACAATTGTTCCCCCTTCCCTCCCGGTGGGGCGAGGGGGGAAGCAACCACTTCAAAGAGGAAACTTTCTGCATGAGGCAGAGACGAGAGTTGTCGCCTCTCCGTTACCCGTTACCCGGACTATTATTAATATTTCAATACTTTCGTCTTTTTTTTTTTTTTTTTTTTTTTTTTTTTT
>NW_008600675.1:253-3167 GCF_000691845.1 Merops nubicus
TTTTTGGGTCACTTGCTGATGAAGCTGTTGTTATTCCTGGGAAAGGCAAGGCATAGCAAGGGAGGCGTGCACACCACTAACTCCCCTTCCCATTTGTTTTACCCTGAAAAAAATGGAAAATATCTCTGGCAAAGGATTGGGCCAGCAGCTGAGTCCGCAGCTCACGTCCTCGACCCATGGGTCTCTGAGGGCGGTCGGGCTCCGAGGTGACCCTCTTCAGCCCCAGGCCAGCCCTCAGCACCTTCTAGCACCTTCTGTCTGTTTCTGAAGGGCTGCACGAACACTAATTAATTACCCGTGCTCCATACCCACGCAGATGGAGACCTGGAGATCCATTTTACAGATGGGGAACTGCTTGCACAAGGAGACTCAGTGAGTCACCCCTACCCGTGGTCAAGCCAGAAATGAAAATACTAATCCTGTCCACTTTAAATACAAACCCCATTGACCACTTTACCATTCCATGGGATGGGGAGAGTCAGGCCGATCAGGAAATTAATTCCCCATCTCCTTGCATTCAGGCTAGGGGCACACAAAACCTAACAGAGAGACATAACAGGGCGCTCCCCTCACATTCACACCCGTTTGCATAGAGTCTTTTAACCCCAAATGCTTCACACAGTCAAAACATCACCAAGAAAGAATTAAAAATCATTAGGAGGAGAGGGGAAACTAATTTGAAAAATCTGGGCATGCTCATAGCTGCTCAGCTGAGCCTTTAACTGGCTGAAGAGCCAGTTTGGTAGAGAAAGGAGAGGGATCTCCCTGGTGTTAGGAACTACAAAGGAGGAGACTCGGCATCAATACAGGCCAGAGTGCAGGAGACAGAGTCGGCAGACAAATATTGATGGTCACGGGGATAGATGGGGACCAGATTTTCCAGGGCAACTGAAAATGCAGACAGGCACCTGGCAGGATTTCAAAAGCAACTGAGCAAGATAGGTACCTAAATCCCACCAAATTCGATGGATGGGAGGATGTCTAACCTGCTTATGCTCTTTTGAAAATCCCATTAAGCACCAGCTGCATGTTGAGGAACCCAAACACATTTGAAAATTTATTGTAAGGCTCCAGGGCAGCTAAATTTTAAGAGCAAAGCAGTGTCGTGCTGATGTCAAGAATTAAAAACCAGTCAGATTCCCCCTCACTCAAAAAGGAACAGGATACTTAAGAAACAAGAGAATATCTTTCTATTTAAAGAAATAATTTTGCATTTGCACATTTAGCCTTCTTCATTTCTAGCCCCTCTCTTTGTCTTCCATAATGAACCAATTGGTGTAAGTAGAGATTTAAGGCAGAAAATGAATACTGCTGCCAGAGGCAGTGCCAGGGGGGTGGCAGGCAGGGGCTGGAGGGGACAGGCAGGGGCTGGAGGGGACAGGTAGGTGCTGGGCTGCGCAGTGAGGCAGCGGGGCTGCTGGGGACACGGCTGGGACGGCGGCGTGTGGCTGCAAATGCAGGGAGGCAGGAGAGGCCGGGCAGGCAGCGCAGGGGGGTGGCTTTGCCATCACGCTCAGGCGCAAAACGACGCGACCGAGGACACCGGGTGACATCCCTGCACTTTTGGAGGTGCTTTGGGGCACCCTGGAAAGGCAGAGTCTTGTCACGACAGAGCTGCGTATCCCACATACACCATTAATAATCACAGCATTAATGAGGTACAGATTATTTTTTTCTCTGATGCAAGGTTATTTTGCCAGCGTGGATTTCCCTGTAAATTTTGATGCTTTGATTTATATTCCTTTTAGAAAACTGTTAAAATAGGATTGCTGAGGGAATGTCAGACTTTCCCATGAGTTTGCTTTAGATATTTAGGTAGCAGCTGTCTCTTGATCACCAACAAACTTTAAAATCCACAGACTAAAATCTCAACAAACAATTGTGTAAAGACGGAGACTTTCTGAAAGGTTCTTCAAAAACCCCCACTATTTCTAAAGCATTTTAATGCCAGCAGCTAAACTGACACAGCAAACCTATTGTGTTTTGCACCAGTTTTGTTTTGCTCTATACAGCTGTGTTTTCACAGATGCAAAACCATGTGTCTTCAGCAAAAGGTCTACTCTTCCCTTCAGATGTGAGAGAAGATCAAAGGTTCAAACACAGAAATACAAGCTCCTGTTCCCTTTGGAACATGTTTTCATTTTTTTGCAGTGGCTCTAAATCAGAATTTCCATCTGTTTTCCTTATGCAGTGTACAGGTTAACCTTAACAGCCGGGTTTGCGATGCTGTTATCTCGACTAAGAAGCACAGAGATGAATCACTCTTGCATGTAGGCTCTGAACATCCCACCACACAGCAGAAGCAGGGCTGCCTCAGACAACCAGCCCTCACTGTGCAAGGAGGATGCTGGAAAGAGACTTTCTTCTTCCTTTCCAACAGAAAATTAGGAATTTCCTGAATATTATGCCACTAGAGTCACAATTAAAATTCTCCACTCTAATTCTCTGTTGTAATAAAGTGGTGTAATTCCTTTGGATTAAATGGCAGTGTTTCAAATTACAGCGTGAGAGACGTAGGCCTGTAGCTTTTAGACAGTGCCACTCGACATTTTGTCTCTGCTTCTTCACCACGCAGGCTGGGAACTGTTTTGGTATTCACGTTTGCTTAGCTGGCTGTACTGAAACAAATTGTTGCTATTTTGTTCCTATTTATTGCCGGGAACACTTTACCTGCGGTTCACAGTAGAGGCTCTATAAAAAGTAAAGTATCTGCAGCAGTAATGCGCTAGAAAGCAGCACTGACGCGATGGAAGAAGCTGCTGGGGTGAGAGAAGTTCACTGCCCAGGTCTGCATTTCGAAGGACAATACCTCACCCCACAAACAAACACCCCGCGGCCTATAGTTATATATTTACATATTTACAGCTGCGGCGGGGCTGCACCGGGGCTGGCGGCAGTTCCCGCGGGTGGCGGG
>NW_008600676.1:0-35610 GCF_000691845.1 Merops nubicus
GCTGGGGAGCCAGGCCTGCACTCGGGTCGTCCTCCTGCTGGTGGAAGGTGAAGGAACATCCTCTCGCGAGCAGACTTGTGAGGCTGGTGGAGCTCTGCCCTCAGCGCTTAGTGCGGCCGGGACTGACTGATCATTTTCAGTCTGGCTTGGTCAATAACATCCAGCAAGTTTTTGGCATCCACAGCCAGAGCGTGAGCAGCTGTCAGCATCTGCTTTTTGTACTCCTGCTGCAGGCTGGTCATGACGTACTGCTGTGCCAGCTTCATCTTGTTAATGAGCTCGGCCAGGTCCGAGTTCAGCAGCTTCTGTGCCATCTCAATCTGGAAGAAGGAGAGTCAGTCAGCTGTGCAAGCTGGTAGAAGCACTGTGCTCACAGCAGCGATGCCCCACAGCAACAGCATGAGCTACCCTCCCACAACAGCCCCTGCTCGAGGTTTCTGCCCAAAGCTGGTGCTGTTTCCACAGGCACCACATGAGAAGATGGAATTTTGGCACCCGTGTGGAGGTCAAGAGCAGCCTTGTCAGCTCCTGAGCCTCCCACCGTTAAAAGGCACCAAGATCCAAATTGCCAATAGTGGATTTTAACTCAGGCTTTAGAGTTGACACCTGGTTATTGGTTTTTCCAGGTCACCAGTATCACCATCACTCTTTTTATTACTATTATTGAAGTGTCTCTAAAGGGTATAAGTAGCTCTAAAATATAAAATGGGTCAAGCAGCCAGATCTGGGTTACTTAGAACCAGGCAGCTAAGTCAGGATGATTCTCTAAGAAGGCACTTAAAGAACCATTCTCTGGCTCTCTCATTATCACACTTGAATATTCAAGATTTTGGAGGAATATAGTTTTACTCCCGACTCATGAACTTCCCTGGAAGATCTCAGCCTCCTTCAGAACTAGTTTACTACAGGGTATCTTCTCACCAAAACCTCCCAGCTGCACCCAGCTCTGCTCCATTACCTGTTTCATGACTCTGTGTGCAAACTGCAGTTTAACAAGCCACACTTGCACCAAGATTTAACTCCCAGATGCTCTCTCTGCATTACAGTACTGGTTTGTTGACATAATTTATGTCAACTTCCTATGGGTGCACGTTGTGTGTTCTTCAGTTATATCCCCTTTGAACATCTTCACTGAAGTCAACATGAGCTTGTGTCTACACAGCAACTCCAATAAAATTTATTTCATATTGGATTATAATCCAAGAGTTTAGATTTCTTATCAAACCAAAACGTGTCTATATGCAAAGGACGTGTCCAGATCGCTGTCCCAGCTGAGGCCAACCTGAACTATCCTGAGTGAGCATCAGGTGAGGGGAGCTTTACACACCTCTCTGTGGGTGCTTGCAGGAAGCACGGGGAGGCTCTCATCTACTGTTGCCAGTAAGGTTCTTAGTGCCAAACCAACCTCCTGCAAAAAAAAATTTAAGGAAATAAACTTTAAAAGCTTGGAATGAATGGACAAGAGAACTAAAGCAGTGCAGGAAGCAACTTAATTCCTCATCCAGGTAAGATGGGAGCTAAACACGGCCGAGAGACTTTAAAAATCCCACTGTGTTCCTGTGTGAATCTGTGTCTCACTGTGAAAACAAGGTGACAAAGGATTAATTACAACCCCCACTGAGCAGAGAGCTAAGCCCCACGCTGGGAAGTGCCTCCTACCTTCACCATGGGCACGTACTCCTCGGGTGGAGCTGGCTGGATCTTACTGGACATCTCTATGACCGCCTTCACCAGCCCCGTCACGTTCTCGTAGACTTTGTCGTTGGACCGGTCCAGGTTGGCTGTGGGAGGAGGGCTGATCTCCTGCGGCTGGATCTGGAAGCAGAGAGTGCCTGTTTCACCTCCTGTCCCCAGCAGATGGGGCTCAGCAGCTTCCCAGCCCCCAACACGGCCGGGAAGGTCCCATTCGGAACAGCCCGCCCGGTCCTGCTCCGCCCCCTGCCCGGCTTTCCTGCAGGACGTCTCTTTAAAATTCTCACTGAACCTCACCTATGAAGTGTCACTGGGGAACTTTCACCAGCAACTCCCTGAAAAGCTCCTAATACAACACACACAACTGAGAAGAAGTTAATTTGAGGAACGAGGAGTACACCACTTGACACATCTATGTGGGTCACTACTGATGGACAAGGTCCTCTGCTCAGGCTACAGGTACCAGGTCCCTCGTTCCAGAAAGTTGTTTTGTGCTCCAAACAATGTCAGAGTACACAGTTAACATACTGATGCAGTAAAGAGAGAATACTGCAGTATGTATTATTTTGTTAGTGAAAATTCAGAGCAGATTAACAGAAATGGTGTCACCAGTACAGGTGGGAAACACCAAGTGTTTTCATACAGTTTGTTTCTAACAGATCAGCAAAAAACCCAGTGTGTTAAAAATCCTGTAGTCCTTCCTCATGCAAAACTTCCATTGAGTCAGATCTGTCTGGAGTTAAATCCGAGACAGACTGAAATAACCCAGGGTCAGAAAAGAAACAAACTTTTAAAACTCCCTTGTTTAAGATCCTCAGTGACTCTGCTCCTGAATGTAGAACTACCAGCACCCCAGTTCCCCACAGCTCTTCACCACTACGGGCTGCCCCAAGCAGCCTCTCAGTGGGAGCAGAAGGTTAAAAAATGGCTGATTTCCTACTGGTCACACAGTGGCCATCCACCCTGTTGAGCTGAGATGGCCCATGGCACTGCAGCCCAGCACACTGGGTTACTACTGGTCCTAGCTACGGAGATGTTCCACTGGAAGCGCCCCAGATACTACCCTGATGAAACCATGCAGCACTTGGATGGAACTTTGTCTACAGGAGGAGGGCAGGACGATTCCACTTTGTGGCATTTCACTAAGTGAGCACTGACAGCTATTACAGAGCTTCAATCTGGAGTATTGATCAGAAAATAGGTTAGGAGGAAGGACATGGCCATTGCCTCAATCACCAGCAGAGGTTGTGATTCTAATTGGTGTCAGCAATCGAGAGGTTAAACAGGCATCTGGCAGAGTGGCATGCAAAGACATTTTGGAACAGGGCACGTACACACGCTCACGCACTGCTTACCCTCCATGGCTATGGTTGAGCAGAATGTGGGGGGAGGTTAAAGAAATTTACCAAAAGAAGGGAAAAAAGAAAAACAATATTAATAAAACTCAGCAGGAAAAAACAGCAGGAAAAAAAAAACAGACCAAAAAAACCAAACCAAACCCAAACCACGCGTGGCAGTGAGAGACCAGTTAAAAGCCTGGGCAGGGCGTCGTGCCATCGCCCGCGGGACAGCTCATGCAAAGCTCGACGGGAGCAGCCAGGTGGTGAGGGGAGCAGGGCCTGCAGAGGTGGGACACAACACGTCCTGGGCAACCCTGGCCCCTTCAGGCAAACCATCAATGCATTTAAGAAGATGTCGTATTAATCTGTTTGAAACTTTTCGTTTTTCTTTAGAAGGTGATGACAGGGAACACGCCGGTGTCTCACGGGGCAGCTCCTGTTTGCAGTGACCAACGGCAGTGGTGAGGAGCTACCAAGGACCCATTCTACACCCAACCCACCTAATTCCTGCAGCCAGGCCCTGACACTGCAGGAGTACAGACACCTCTGTTTCTTAACACTCTTTTTTCCTTTGTTTATATACCCGAGGGCTGCTCTGCAGACTAGGAAGTTGGGAGCTCTGTTGGGAGGACTGGCTGACTTCACCTCAGCAGGTAACACAAACCCTGCGTGCCTGCAGGGCAAGGAGCTCAAACCCTCCTGGGCTGTATTCTGCAGAGAAGGGAGACTGAAATGGGAATCTGAAATGGGAATCTGAAATGGGAATCTGAAATGGGAATCTGAAATGGGAATCTGAAATGGGTGTGTAGGGAAGGGAGTCTGATACAACCCAGAACTATCCCCAGTTCAGTGTTTAGTGCAGCTTACAAAGCTATACACTATTAGAAAATAACGGGCTGTTGCTTGACGGGGCATAAACCAACCCAATTTCAAGAAACTCTTGAAAAGAACCAGAACCAGCCCTTCCTTTCCATTGAAGATGCTGTTTAGTACAAGATTCTTGTTCGCCTGTTATTACTGACGGCTTTGGCTGCTCGGGTTTGTTTGCTGTCAAAAGGACACATTTCAGGAAACATTTTTCATGTTCCAGTATCGGCATTTAGAAAGAAAACTTCAGAGAAGCCAAGTTTAGTAACACTGAACGCATCTGTTCCTGCTTTTTGACATTTTCCCAGGCTTGGCAGCTTGAAAAGCACTGGCACCAGTTTATAATAAATAATCCTGCTCAGCTCTGCCACTGCTCTCCATTTATGCCAAGCTGTAAGTCCAAGCCCCTCCGAAGGATGGGGAGGAGTGAGCGGGGCAGCGGCCGGACCCACCCGAGCGCGTCGCTCCCGTGGCACCTTCAGCACTCCAGGGGCAGAGGAACTGCCTGGTTTCTGGATTCTCCTGAACTGCCTAAGAGAAGTGTTGTGTATCCCAACAGCTGCGCCTACCCCAAGGTGGATTCCTGTTCTTCACAAGAGGGTTGGCAGGACTTAGGGGGCCAGAGGTTCTCTGCCGTGGTAGCTGCTGTCTCAGGGCAGGGACTGCCCGGGGTACCCCCAGGAGCCTTTGCTCTGATGCAGATCCCATCGTTCTCCTCTTGGGAAAGAGCTGGAGCACAAGCCACCAGCTCCCTGGGTGCTACTGATGGCATCCACTGGGGTGCTACTGATGGCATCCACTGACAGAATGGGAGTGATCCTGCTTTAATCATTGATTTACTAGCGCTGGGAAAGACCTCTAACCCAACACTACCATGACCACTAAACCATCTCCTGAAGTGCCACATGTACACAGTTTTTGAACCCCTTCAGGGATGGTGACTCCACCACCTGCCTGGGCAGCTTGTTCCAATGCCTCATCACTCTTTTAGGAAAGAGATTTTTCCCAACGTGCAGTCTAAAAAGCTCTGCTCAGCAATGCTGCTGTCAGACAGTCTTTGTGGAGGCACCTTTCTCCAGATGCAAAGGCTGTGAAATAATAAAAGGGTGACATGTACAGGTCACCTGCAGTTATGTTAGTGTTACTGGCAGAGAACTCCCAGCCACTATTCCATCTAGGTGCTGGAATCTGCTAGCATCAGAGAAAGCTCCACTGGATCCCCTCGGGAAGCCCTGAGGTCACTCAGGTTTCTGTGTCCCAAAGGCAGGGGACAGAGGCACGATTTTACAGTGACTGACTCAGGAAGGACCAGCTCCACTGACACTGCCCCAGGGGACAGGACTCTGTGCTTCCCAACACCCTGCAGCAGCTCTCTGCTGGAGAACTGTGAAGGATTCATTTTTGGCTTTGTTGCCTATTCATTGGAGATGAAACACATTAGAGAGTATCTCAACCACAGGTCAGACAGCCCACGTCCCCTGCTCCCTTGCTCCCCAGAGCTGGTTGGGTTTTAGGAGCCCCAGTGCTGCAGCAAAAGTTTTTTGGAGCACTACAGTTCAGATATGTGTCACTTCCTCTGACTGAAAACAGGAGACTCTGGCACTACCCAAGTAACTGGGAACCCTGGGTGTGTTCCTTCCTGCTTAGGACTGAGTCCACATGGGAGATCTCATATGCTCCTCAAACTAGAAATAAGCTCACCTGGGAAAGGTTCTAGGTGAGGAACACGATGAATCACAGTATTGGAGCACATGAGCCTACTAGTTAACTCCCCACCTCTCTAGAGCCCTGCCAGTGCATGTCTGCCCCATGACAACATTTATGTGGGAACTTTAGTGGCTTTTGCTTTCCATGGTCTCTGCTTCAGGAACAGCAAACTATCTGAGAGTGGCAACTTTTGCTTTTCTGAAGGGTGTTTCATGAGACACTGAGCAAGGTACCTTCACGCCTTCGTTGTAGCTGTCCACAGGGCTGTTCAGGCTTGCAAGGCTGCCCAAATGGCTGGGGGCTCCAGGGCGGGGAGGTTTCTTTGGTGGAGCTGCATGATCTGGTTAACAAAACAATTCACATTTTTAGAGGACCAACATGGGAGATGTGCCTGTGCAGTTCTGGTCTGTCATCACTCCACCACACACGGTTTACTGTACTAGTGGTGGAGATACACATCTTTGTGTGTCCTGCAGTAAATCCAGGGTCTGTGGGAGCTACACTTTAATCTGTATTTCTACTGAAGAAATGCAGACAGAAAAGGTTGTGGAATTCATTGTGTTCCTGTAATTATGAGAAGATGGTTGTTTTAGTAACATACTTCAAAAATCCCTTTGTGGAGCAGCTTCTACTCATCTCAATACAACTACCCCAGACCTGAGGGGTACTCACCCCTTCACACCAGAGCTGAGTGCCACACATGCTGCCTACATCTGGGACAGTCAGACTTCTTCATGGCAGGAATCCCGAGTGTGATTCACTTTGGGATCGAGAAACCTAAATTTAGGTGTCTACTTTTGGTTTACATGCCTGAACTCCTCACACGGTGAAGTCCTACACAGTGACTCAGCTTCCTCCAGACACTTCCTGCCTGTTGGTGAAAGGCTCTCTTGGCTTTGCTGATTTCACCTCTGCACGGGGAATTTAAACACACAGTGCACCAAAACACCCACGTGCCGTCTTCTTTCCAACTTGTATGGGAAGACTGGCATCAACTTTTGTTCACTACTGCTGCTAGAAGACCTGTAATCAAGGATTGAAGACAACAGTGTAGGAATTTACTGCTTACCTGGTTTACCCACAGGCTGATATATGTGCTGGTTAGCAGCCTAGAAAATAAAATAAAATATACATTTAGACTAGTTATTACAGTGCTCAGAACTTTCATCAGCACAATCTCAAACACAGAGTACACATTTCCCAACAGCTAAAAACACATCCCTATCCATCATCACCAATCCTAGCTGCAGGTACATTATTTAGAGAGTAAGAAAACTCATTTTCATCTCTTCACATCACTCACAACAGCCCCAGCCTCTATATTACAGTTTATCCTTTGTTATTAACCAAATATGATGGCATAGGCACCATCATTTTTAGACTGTATTCAGAGACCAAACTGTAGAAGGATCAGAAGGACACACATAGAAGGACACGTGATATGGAGGACTCCCTATGTGCCTTCACCACCTACGATGGGCCCTGGCACCCCTGGAGCCTTCTGTTGGAAGACAGAATATGTCTTTTTGAGACTGGGGGGATGATAAAACTCTCTGCCAACTCTCAACTCTTGGAGCCTTGCTGCTCCAGCTCCACGCACTAAGTCTGTGGGGCCTGATGGGATCCATCACAGGGTACTCAAAGAGCTGGCTGGTGTTAACTGCAGAACCTCTCTCCATTATTTTCCAAGGGTCTTAGGTGTCTGGGGAGGTCCCAGTCAAAGGGAAACTGGCAAATGTTGTCTCAATTTCAAGAAGGCTAAGAAGGAAGTCTCTGATAATCACTGGCCTGCCAGTCTCACACCAGTGCCTGGTAAAATGATGGAGAAGGTTACCCTGGGAGTTACTGAAAAGCACCCGAGAGACAGTCACTGGTCACAGCCAGGACAGGTTCACCAGGGGACAGTCCTGATTAACAACTTCATTCTCTTTTATGGAAATTATTATACCATCTAGTTGACCAAGGGACGCCAGTAGATGTGGTGGGTTTGGATTTTCACAAAGCTGTTGCAGTGTCTCCCACAGCATCCTCCTGGACAGAAGGTCCAGCAGACAGCTAGGCAAGTCCACAACACACTGGGTCAGCAATGGGCTGAGGGGTGGGGCTCAGGGAGTTTTGGTGAAGGGGGTCACATCAAGCAGGCAGCCAGGTGACCCCTCAGGACTCAATTTTAGGGCCAATGCTTTTAACTGGTTTTATAGACTCGAGGAAATGGGGTGAAGCTGCATCAGGGAAAGCTGGGATTGGACATTAGGAAAAGGTTCTTCACTGTGAGGATGGTCAGTCCCTGGAACAGGCACCCCAGGGAACTGGTCACAGCACCAAGCCTGTCAGAGCTCAAGGAGCATCTGAACAGTGCTCCTAGTCATATGGTTCAGCTTTGGGTAGTCCTGTGAGGAGAGCAGAGTTGGACTTGATGATCCTTGCGGGTCCCATCCAACTTGAGACAGTCTGTGCTTCTATGGAAGATGAAAATCTGTTTGGTCACAACCAAACTAATACTTCACACAAAACTTGCAAGTTGTCATGCCATAACAAGCATTACAACCCCAAAAGTCACATTTTGTGCAAGCAGATCTGTTCAAAGGAGTTTCTACAACACTGAAAGCAGTTAGAATTTAACAGGTCTAGTACAGAAACATCTCAAGAGCCATTTATTTATAAAATAAAGACCATTTTCTGCAAAGCCAGAATACTTCTTTACATCAGACCTAAGGAAGCTGCTTTTTCAACACTGAAGAGGACATTCAGCCTGCTCAAGAGTCACTTTTGCTGGTACAAAGCCTCAGCATTTGCTTCAATTCCCCTTCAGCTCTGGGTAACGCCATCACAGATCTTCAACTGAAATTCATTAACTTTCTTTTCTGACCTTTCAAGCAACTGTTTCTGGAGGTCTCACATTCTCTGTTTTCAGAAACACACCCAGGTGACAGGGACAATAGCAGTACACTTGCTATTCCTTAACTTCTAACACCACCATCACCTCATCTCAGTGCCAGACAATGGTGGGTGTACCAAGCAACCTGCCCAACAGCACACAGAAAGTCTGCAGGAGATCCCCTGAACTGAGCCATGAATCTCATGCTTTGACAACTCATGCACCTTTCCATTAACAAACTGGAGGGATGTGCACGATTGCACTTCAGCATTTATTCACAGAATCATAGAATGGTTTGCATTGGAAGGGGCCTTAAAGACTGTCTAGTTCTAAATCCCCTGCCATGGGCAGGGACACCTCCCCCTAGACCAGGTTGCTCAAAGCTCCATCCAGCCTGGCCTCGAACACATTCAGCAATGGAGCATCCACAACTTCCCCAGGCAACCTGTTCCAGTGTCTCACCACCTCAAAGTGAAGAACTTCCTCTTTAGATCCCATCTAAATCTCCCTTCTTCCAGTTTAAAGCCATTGCCCCTCGTCCTGTCACCACAAGCCCTTGTAGAAAGTCCCATGCAGCTTTCCTGTAGGCCCTACAGATACTGGAAGGCCACAATAAGGACTCCTCAGAGCCTCTTCTTCTCCAGGCTGAACAACCCCAACCCTGTCAGCCTGTCCTCGTAGGAGAGGGGTTCCAGCCTTAAAGTTTCAGCCTGGCATTTTTAGAAATTCATGCTGTGGTTTAAAAGAGAGGCAGGTCTGAGAATGGCTCCTGTGGCTAAGGCTGCCTAGCACTTCTAGAGGTCTGCCTTCAGCTGCTCAAAACTGCCAAATTTTACCTGCATGCACTGAAAATTCTCCCACTGACTGTACCTCAAGCTAGCTTCTATCAGGTTACTATGAAAACTGTGGCAAGAAGCACAAGCATCAGAAAGTAAGGGTGCAGAAAACTGTATCACACAGAGAGAAACGTGAGGTTGTTTTAAATTTCGTAGACAATATTCTATCAGCTCCATGCTTCAGAGCAGAAGCATGATGGAAAAAGTGAAGGAGCATGTTCACCCTGCCTATGCCAAGCCTGCAACTACAGACCTGGAAAAATCAAATTTCACTTTCAGCAACTAGGAGTAACTTCTGCTGTTGCCATGAACCTCTGAAACCCAGGGGCTGATTATCTCTCACACTGTCATACAGCTGCTCTCTACTGTTAGAAAACCCATCTGCTTCCTGCCAGCACCATCAGTCATGTCATTAACTTCAACTTGTGTTGTTAAACTACATATTTCAAATCTGATAACCCTGGGGGAAAAGAAAAGAGGGAAAAAGAGTACAATTCCACTAAACAATTCTTGTGTTTTTATTTTCAGAAATTCCACATTAAGAGCATATGTCTCAAAAGAAGGTGCACAGCGTTATACAGCCATGTGGCCATCACTTACAAACTACTAAAATGTGTGTGGTAACTTTTCATTTGTAACATCACAGAATCACAGAATGGTAGTGGTCAGAAGGGACCTCTGGAGATCACCTAGTCCAGACCCTCTGCCAAAGCAGGTTTGCCCAAGGCAGGTTGCACAGGAACACGTCCAGGTGAGTTTTCAAAGTCTCCAGAGAAGGAGACTCCACAGCCTCCCTGGGCAGCCTGCTCCAGAGCTCTGTCACTGTCATAGTAAAGAAGTTTTTCCTGATGTTGAGGTGGAACTTCCTGTGTTCATTCCTGTTGCCCCTCATCCTATTGCTGGGCAACACTGGTAAGAGTCTGGCCCCACTCTCTTGACCCACACCCTTCAGGCATTTATAAATGTTGCTAAGATCCCCTCTCAGCCCTCTCTTCTCCAGGCTAAACAGCTCCAGGTCCCTCAGACTTTCTTCATAAGAGAGATGTTCCAGTCCTTAATCCTCTTCACAGGCCTCCTCCACTGGCCCCCCTCCAGCAGTCCCACCCCAGACCAGGATGGATTCACCACTTCCCATTACCACCCCTCCCTCCCAGTGCCCCCTGCTGCCCAGACACTGCTCCTCTGAGCAGGACTCAGAGCTGCTCTCCTTCAAGTGCCACAGCAACTAATCAAACAAACTGTGGCTTCATGGGGAAGTTGTGAATGACCTCAGTGAACTCAATTCTGTCCTTGCTATTGTCACAAAAATCCCTGTGTAACGCTGGGCAATTATTTAGTTGTAGTTTTCCTAGAAATGGTCACTGCCTGTTTCTCATCCTCTCGATGAGGAACTGAGACTGACTCACAGAAGCATGAAACATTTCCCACAGCAAATGGAGTCAGTCACAGTTAGGTTCTGAATGCATTAAGAACTATAAAAATGCAACATAAAATACTGGAACTAGAAGTGTAGTTACCACAAATTAGAGTCTCTTGTAAAACTCCTTTTGTCAAAGATCACCAAGTGTTCCCTTCACACTTTCAAAGAGGGTGTGAAATTGTACTATCTGATCTGGGAAGATAGCACTGCCCCTACAAGCAGTCAGGGATCTGGGTGCTGCAATTTTTATTCTAAGCCCAGGCAATTTTTATTCCATGCTCAAGCAGTGTGCTGTGAGAAGCTCAACTTGAAACCCACTGCCACTGCCAGCCACCTGAACCAAACCTCTGACCTGACTCCAAAGTCTCCTGGAAATCTCAAAACATCTTCCTGACTAGCACAAAATGCAGTAGTTCTTTACTTGCTCTTATATAAAGCTGACACAATAGCAAAGACCTAACAGTAACTAATACTCTTCTCCAATTTCATGGAAAAAAATGTAGCAGCTTCCAGACATAAATGTCTCTAGAGACCAGGCTGCAGTGTGTCATTAATGCACTCATTCATGACTGTACTTGGCTGCAAATGCAGGAAGAGTCCCTGAATTCTTAGGTGATGTAGCAATACTGAAGCCAAACCAGGAGTTCACAATCAAATCCCAAATGAAGTAAGAAAGTAAATTTCAAACACTTTAAAGGTGATCCCAGGAGACAGAAGGCAGAGGAAGCATCAGGTTTCTCCCATTAGCAGTCCCCAGTCTAACCCCCCTTTCCAATAGGATGATTCAGAGATTCCAAGGGCAATTAAACAATTGGAGAGATTTTTTTTTAGCTAGACAGGAGTTAAGCCAGTAAGAAAGAATACCAGAGCTGCAGCTGTTGTCTGGCAATAAAGGAATGGCTATGGGGGTTATTCCATTTGTTTCATAGCAGATCATTTACCCCACACAGATTTCTGGGTAATAGAAGAGTAACATTTACATTCCCTGTAAGAAAACCCTTCAGATACTTAAACAACTGCAGAAGCTATTTTAATCCTGCTTCCTGTTGACAGAACTTTCAGAAAACTGCCCACATTTTTAAATAAAAGACCCAATTATACAGCACGTGAACATCTAAAAATTATTGCAACATATTTGTGGAAACATTTTAGTATTTGTTTCAACAGCAGCTTCGAGAGGAATAAAAATACCAAACCCCAAATCCCCCAAACTGCTGCATGAACAATTTTGCCGCGGCTGCTGTTCTGTTCCCACAGAAGCTGAGCCTCTTGGAAAGCTGCAGAACCATGTCATAACAGTGGAAACATTTAGCAAAACCTTTTAAGTCACCTCCCATAGTCGAGACGGCGTACAACATGTTCTACCAGGAAGCTGGAGAAAGAGTTGGGAGATGAAAAGCTCCCCCAGATACTTACTGGGCCCTGGAGACCTCCATCCTCTCGGTCGATGCTGCTCCTGGAGAGCCGCACGTCGGGCTTCTACAACAAAAAAGACAAATTTCATTCTGTGCTCTGCTTACCCAGTCACGAGACCCAGGCTTAAAATCACGTTCTTGACAGGAAAACACTGTTAAAAATTGACACGGCCAAACAGAGATGTGACTGCATTCCAGGCTGCTGCAGCTGCAGCTCCTGGGACTCCTGGCAGCCTCCTCGGCTGCTTCTCCACCGCCCCTCCTCAGCCCACAGCTAAAAACGCTTGTTAGAAACATCAATAGTACCGTTTCCCTAACACAACATTGGAAAACCTGCATTTTAAATTTCTCAAAGGCAGAAAAAGTGATTTAAAAAAAAAAATAAAAATGTCTTTGCTTCCCAGCAGCAAGCTGCCAGCTGCAGGAGAACCGCGCATCAGTCCCGCTCCCTGCCCGAGGGTGGCTTATATGGGCTTGGCTCCCCTTCCCAGCCTGCACACAGGGCCAATTGCTGCAGCTCTTGAAACACTCCATTTGGATACAGAAAGCTAATAAAGACATCCAGACACACCACTCTCCTGATACAGGCAGCAAACGAATTTCTATTTGATATGTTTTAAGTAAGATACAGGAACTGCAGCTCAGTTGCCTTAAAAAGTAAAAATAAGAGTAGAGCAGTTCTTTCCACACAGGAACTGGTCGTTTTTCTCATCTCCAACAAACCCAGGGATATTTATTCTTTGAGGACGTTAATTACATGGAAAGATAAAGGAAGAGTAGATGTGAGCAAGAGGCTAACAGCAATCTGAAGACACAAGTTCAGTAAAACAGAGAGATATTCTAGTGCACTAACTCTGATACACAAACCCAAAGAGGATTTATTTTACTTCAAATCACTCTCCTACAAGACTGACTGAGCAGATAATGAAAATGGTTAAAATGTACATCTACATCAGTGTAAATACAATTCCCTCCATAGGTCTGTATGTCTATATAGATAAAATGGACACAGTCAGCATGAGAATTATTTTTTTTATTTAGAGAGATGTAGGTGTCTGAATATTGACTGTAACCAAACTGATCTCATGTTCTTCCAGGGTCAATTCTGGGGGACAAATATATCCATTTCTTCTTTAAAGCTACTCCAGAGCTGCTTCCTTCTTTCTCTTCAAAAGCACTATAGAATAATTCTACCTTGCATATCCTGCTAAATGACTCTAAAAAGCCAGCAGGACAGATGGATCTTGCAAAGATACACTAACATTGATCTTTTATCACTACAAATACTCCATCTGGGAGTCAGAAGGACTTATACTTCAGATTTTCATTCATTCTTCTGCAGACTGAGTGAAGCACAGCCAGAGACACTCTCTGCCTAAAAGAACTTGCAGATTAAAAATAGACAAATTACACCAGGCAGGGAAATATTTCACCCCACCTCAAACATGAAGAATTGAAGCACACAAAAGCAAGTGATATCCCAGTGTTTCTTCAGGACTTTGTGACAAATTTTATGATGACACCTACCACTGACAAATCTCCAGTTTATGTCCTCTATTATGAAGCAGATTGTTCTGATGTTTTCATTTGATATGGGTATGTTAGACACTTCCTTTATGGATCGAAAGTATGTTGTGACTCTCATTGAATTTTTAAGCTAAAGCAAACAGCTCTCCTTGATTATCAAATCATACAACTAACTACATTTCCATTACACTGATGTTCACAATTTGCCCTAGTTTCATGTTTGGTTCTAGCCAGGGAAGTGCCCAAACTCTCTGGAAATAGCCAAAGAATTTTTTGTCGCAGGAGTCTTTTAAAAATTTTGTACTCCAGAAACACACCCCTAAACCAGCCTCCAAAGACAATGAAATACTGAGTATTTTAAAAGATGCAGAAGCACAAAAATGCACACGAGTACAAGTAACAGACTCTTTGTAGCATCATAGGAAAAGTTAAATTAACAGATATAAAATCCATCTCCTCTCCTCGTCTGACAAGGTCCTCCTTCCAGCATCTAGACTCTCCAAATGCCCAATTCTCCAACCTGCCATCACACCAACAACTCATGACCCAAGTCACCACCAGCAGCAAACCTGCAGCATGGGTGGACTTCTGGACATCAGGTACACGACCAGCACACAACCACCTAGCTACAGTCTAAGAATGGTTTCACAGGAAGGTTTTAAACACACAAATATTACTGAAATGAGCACTAGTAGCTGGACAAGCACTTGTTTCACAGGTTGCAATGGAGTACTGAGTCCTGCTGACTACCCCCTGCAAGGGAAGCCGTGGAAGGGGGCCTGTTGCCCAGGCACCTCCAAGAACCTGGTCTGAAAATGAAGGTACCGGGTGCCAACAGGCAGCAGCAAACCAGAGGGTCCACAAGCAGTCTGTAGAGCTACCCAACCCCCTTGCACCTCAGAGACCTGCATATTTACACCTCAGAAATAAGAACTGAAGATCTTCAGTGGTACATAAATGTAAGGCCTTTCAACTTCTCTGAACACCTTCCTCCTCCTGCCCCATCAAAACTCAGATGGAACCACAAGGGACAACAGAGATACATTCAACACGATTTTTTGCCCAGTGACTTCTTAAGAAGAGGCCCAATTCTATTCCTAGACATTGACTGTGTTCTAATAAATACTAACAACTCCCATTTTAGCCAATTATAATCTGATTTATTCATTTGTGTACCTGTGAAGTTTCAAAAGACAAACTATTTTACAGTAAAGGTGACATCTAAGACCAAACTCCCACTGGATTTTACAATATTATTTAGCAGCAGTTCTTAGGCTTCTAGAGTGGCAAAAGCTTTAATTTTAGCCCCTAAAATTTAACCATGTATTGATGAATTTTTAATAATGAGATCCTTCAGGTGTGCATAATGCAACATTCTCTAGGTCAAGAATAAGCCACACAACAAACCTGACCCATTCTGTACTTTACAGACCATTTTACAGCTCCAAAGCACATTCTTCTATTTTTCCAGTCCCTGCTGTGGCCTGCATCTCCATGGCAACCCTCCCAAAAAACCACAGAGACTCTTGGCTGCACAAGAAATGGGCTGGAAACTGGCTGGTGGGTGCTGAGGTGCTCAGCATGCATTTATAGAGAACATCTCTGGCATTTGCTGAAGCACAACTGTATGAGTGTGGACACACAGCAGGGAGATGAGGTAGCCACTTAGTTGTGAAGCCCCCAAATAGAACACAGCTACTAAGAGTACATATGTACAAAGGTCCTGCTCACCACTCTTGTGCAGTGTAAGACTTTTTCAGAAAATGCAGACTTTGGGAAACTTGAAAATTAGGATTTCAGCTTTACCTGAAAAAGTTGTAACTTGTGATTTTATTTTTCAAGCCCCCAGGCTGAGCAGTGACCAGCTGTGATGACAAGTCACCTTCAAATGTGTTTCATACTCGTGGTATGACAGGACCTCTCAAGCACTCAAGTTGTAGTGCTCTGATTTTTTTTTAATGTGAAAGCACCAATTGTACTAAACTAAAATGTAAGTTTCAGCAAAGTATTTTCCAGTTACCATTATACCCATTACACAGATTATTTCAGGGAGGAACTGTGTTTTATCTTGCAGAAAATCAAGACCTTTGAAAAGTAAAGGAATTCTTCTCTAATAGTCTACTATCCGAAATCTTTAGAAACATTATTTCAGACAGGATGCATATGTTGACAAATGGGAACATAATCTACTTTATTTGCAGTATTTCTGGTCAGACCATGTAAGCTTTGGCATTCTCTAGACATGCCATATTGTAATGTCTTGGTGGGATTTTCTCAGGCTAAAAATTATAATCTTATTTTAGCAACAGTTCACATCAATTATATTTGAAGTTCTCAGTGTCAAAATAGGACAAAACCACAACTATGTGGGAATTTCAGAAAAAAAAAAAAAAACTAAACATGATAAGGAAACTATGTGAATTATTTCTTCTTAGCCTATCACAGGCAAGGACCATCAATTTCTCAGCATAACACTGCTCTGTCTCCTGAGGAGTTACTAGAAGGCATGCACGTATATATCTTTATTTGATAGGAATAAAACCAATGCCACATACCACCAATACAGCCACAAAGGAAAGGTTCAGACTGGAAACTGAATATAAATGAGGACACAATTAATTAAAGGGGCCCAAAAGAAAAATGTTCTCCGAAACATTCAGAGATTGTGAGCAGCAGTGCCCAAAGTTACAGCATAAAACCTACGAATTCACTACACTGCTGAACTTAAAAGGTCACCTTGAGAAGACCCAGAGTGACACCATTGCTGTCCCACAACTTCTGCAAAGCAAACCAACTAGTTACCAGTTCAAGCAGGTTGTCTCATAGCATCACCACCACTAGTTTCCCATCTGTGGTTACAAGTGATTCTCCGTTTGGGTGAAACTCTGCATTAAGATACAAGTGCTGTGCTCTTTACTAGAAGCATTTAAAAAACAATTCAATGTTATCATAGTTTTTGGGAGTTCCAAACTCTGCCCAGACCCCCAAATAAAAGCATCATCAGTGGGTCTTTAGAAATTATTTAGAAGCTTCCCATGAAGAGAGATCTCTTCGTTTTCTCTTTTATAGCAGAATTCCAGAATTCTGTATTCTGTAAAAGCTGCAGCTTGCAAACAAAATTTCTGCCTCCTTTCAAGTATTGGCTAATCACACGTTCTCAAAGGACCAGTTCCAGGCAAACTGCTCACACAGATAACAACCTCTCTGAAGACTGGCACATTTCCATTTCAACGCCACTGCCATTTAACTCTTCATCTGGGGTGCCTCTTCTAAGACACACAGTCATCAGTGCTGTTTAGACTTGTACTAAAATGCTTTGAGTTGCATTTTTTCCCTGTAGAAGCAGCAATAAATTTCAGGTCATGAGCAAGCTGGTGTTACTCTTGGGAAACAAAAATTGTACTAACAGAAACCCCACTGTGGATTTTTCTCCTCATTACCATGCCTTGCATTAAGTGATCTGCAGTTGGTCCCCTGTGAGTCTAATTCTCAACAGCACAGCTGAGATATACTGCAGGAGTCTGAAGTCTGTGTAAATAGAGATGCTTTTGAGAGCCACCAGTTTAAACTGAGAAGATTACACTGTAGGGTTACATAAGTTAAAAATTAAAATCTGGCTCTAGTCTCTCTATTGTTCTCTGTGCTCAAAAGGAAAAATATTTTCCTAAAACCTGCCTGCAGCAGGCAAAGGAAAACCAGACTTCAGCAAACTCTTTCATCAGAATCTAAAGGTTAGAGCAGAAAGGTGTCTCAAAGCAAGTGAGAGACATGACAATGATTTTGAGAAGCTCCTTCTCCTCCCTGTATCATGTGGAGCAAAAGCAGGGACCTGTTTGGGCTCTTGAGTATGAACTGTGGATATTGTTCAGGAGATCTCAAGGCCTCCAAGAGTGACTCCCCAAGACAACTTTTCTACCACCTCGGTTTCTTCAGGCCTAAACCTAGAAAATCACATTCCTTTATCAAGAAACACCCATTCATAAAATGCAGATTTCTCTGACATACATCCTGCTATGGATCCAAATACAGCCTGTGGCTATCATTAGCTTGTTCAGCTTTTGACACAGCCTATAAATCTGTAACAGGCATTCACATAAAACCCCAAAAATCTCTATAGTCAAAATGTTAGTGAGGAAAGACAAGGATCTGAAGTTTCTTATGGATTCCAATTCCTCATTTTCACTACTCAAGTTCATGCCTACTTTTACTCTATTTTCTCTGTTTTTTGCCTTTTCAACTCTCTAAGGGTCTACATCAACCAAATCCAGCTCTGGCAAAGATGAAGAGCTTTATAACTTCTCAAGTTCCTCAGTGCTAGACCTTCTTTGTGTAAGGGGTGGCAATAGAGGTGGTGTCTCCTCATAGTAAAAACACATAATGAAAACATGTAATTGTTTTTTCCAAACATATGCTAAAGATTGTATTACAGATCAAAAGGAAAATCAGCAAGTCCCTCCTCAACCAGCAATTTGGGGCACAGTAAACATCCTAATAGCTCAGAGACTGAATCAAAACAGAATTAACAAACACTATAAATAATTATGATCTACTCTGCAGAAAAAGCCAGAACGTTCAGAAAGTTTTCTGCAGAAAGTTCCCACACAATCTACAGCCACCTGAAGTCACAATGCCTCAATCTCAGTAAACTGCTTAATTCCTCAGAAAGTTCTTGACCATCTTTAAAGTTTTAACAGACAATGGGATCAGTTTGACCTCCTGGTCCTGTGAAAGTCACAAGCAACTTGTGCCACTCAAGACTGGAAAAGCTAATGCCTAAATTAGGGAAGAAATTTTCCTTTCCCCAGCTTGCAATAAAATGGACAAAGCAATCTGGGTACAGTGGTTTCTTTACAGTCATCCAATGGCAAGCCACAAATTCCCAAATGCACTTACAAGGAAATCAGCCAAAACCAAGCTTCAGCATCTCTTCATCAAAAGTCACATCTTAACTCTTGCACAATCTGGAGCTGGTCTATAAAGTTTACTGGATGTGAGGGCATCTACCAGTAGCTCTCAAGAGCTAGCAGAGATTCATCCTACCTTGTTTGTCTTCACAGCCATCAGCTGTCCTGAACAGTTCTGAATACCACACATAACTGAACCCTGGAGAGACTAAGACAGTTCAACTGGCAAGGAATAAAGTCTCACTAATATCATCTGTGTACAAGATCTGCTCTCCATTCCCACCCACTGGCTTCCTGTACATTAAAACATGAATTCTTATTTTCAAGGAACTCGATGTACTGGCTTCAAGATCCCTAAAAAACTGTTTCAAGTTCTGTGAGACAACCACAATCAGAGACTTTGGTGTCTAAAATAAAAGTAATTCATCTGTACAGCTAAGAGTTTCTTGGAGACCAGCTCTAGACAAGTGTAGAGAACTCTTACAGAAACTGTGGGCCTTTATTAGCATTTGCTTTAAATACCATTTATTTGTTCAAACTTGCCTCCTGTAACAAACCTACAGCACCTGAATTTATACAAGCATGTTTTGTAACTAGGTACAACATCAAAAGCTTCCCACCCCAAACATTCCTTCAAGTACACTTCTTAAAACCAAACATGCCACTGATGTTTGTCACAACCCATACCACACCACTGCAAATTATCTACCTGTCAAGTGGAGCTGATGCACCCGTAGGCTCCCCAGCACGAGCCAACAGAGCAGCAGACTGCTACCAACTTCTGCTGCATCTGTAGCCATCAGCCTTGACTAGCAGAATTTTAACACAGAACTTGAATTTTGACAACTGGGAAGCCAGTGCTGAACTAAAAAACACACACCAGTGGCACTGACAACAAGACAACATGGAACAGCACAGAAACAGCATCAGAAAATCCCATAACCAATGCATTTCTTCTTCCTCTTCCTTCTGGTGTTCAGAGCTTCTTCCCCAGCTCAAGGAACTCTTAAATTATTCCACCAGTGCAAGACTGCTCACACCCTTACTACAGTCAAGGTTCTTAGATGGCTGATCCCTTTTTTAGGGTGGAATACACACAGATCTATCTCCTTAAGAACAAATGGCCAATCTCCACGTTGGCACTGAATCATACCCACAACTTCCCAGGCATAAATACTCAACTGGATAAATTACCATTCACAAAACTTCACTTAATTTGAAAACCGTTTCCAAACCTACATTTTGTTATTGACTCCTGTGTTCAGTAAACACACTCATTTCACAGAAGTGACCAGTTTTAGGAAGCTGCAATAGAAGAAGAAAAATCAGACCTAATTAGGAAGCACTATGGAACAAAGTCTCACCAGGAACCGTTCCTCCTTTTCCAGCCAGCGCTGGTCTTCCTCCATCTCCTGTTGCTGTCGTATCAACCTCTCCTCCATGAGATGTGTGGGTAGAACCTGCCCCATTCCTCTTATGTCCAAAGTGCCTGAATCCTGCAAAACAAAAGTTTATTCAGTCTCACAACACCTTAACATTTCTATAAACAGCTGCAAGAAGTTACACATTGCAAAAGAACAGAATTTTATAAGTTCAAATACACAACAGCAGTCAAGATGAGTTCCTTCAACTCCTCATAAACTGAAGCAGATCATTAGAAGAAACTCTTTTCAACTACAAACATTTATCTGCCTTGCTCCTAGTTACTGGAACCAAAAAGATCTGAAAAATTCTGGTTTGTTTTTCAGCAACATGATAACTTCATATCTTGCACTTCATTTAACTTGGACAACAACACCAGATTTATCAATTTCGTTTGCTTGGTCTTGAGCAATAATGTAACTGGCCAGTTATTAAAAAGCTGCAAAATACATTTTTACCCAAAACAAACATGCTTTTCAGTTTCAGCGGACACTTGCAAAGCACATCACAAAAACGTTTTTAATGGAATGTGAACAAGTTTTTATGCACGTCTTAAGCCTACAATACCCCATATACCATATCCCACTGCTGTCTGGAAATGATTAGCAACTAGAGTATAAACTAGTATTTCTAAAAAAGCCAAGGGGAGTTTGGTAACTTCACTGAGATTGTTTTTAGGTAACCAACTTCCCAAGCTTTTGTGAAAACTTTGGCTGTAACTCCTTATTATGAACTCACGCAAAGCACCCACATGCTTCCACCAGCACTTTATTCAGGCATGACACAGACTAAATTGTTTCCAGTGTTCTCAGCTACCACTCAGGTGTTTATCAGAGGCACAGGGAAGAAAGCATTGGTTAGAGAGGAAACATATTTAAGACAGAAGCTGCATAAGGTGAACCTTTGTGGAAGGATAAAATGGAATGTAAAAAGTGTAAAATACCGAAGGAGAACAGAAAAAAAATGACAGAAGGTTAAAAGGGGGAATTAATTTGATGGCACTTGCAGCAGCTCTGTGCAATCATGACGGGCTGAGAAGCACCTCACAGGAATGCTCAAAAACAGCTTTGCAGAACATTTCATTTTCTGTTCTGGGTGAGTTAGAGAGGCCTCAGACACCTTAGCTATGCTGGGTATCTCCCACAAGAGGTATTTTTAAACAGTAATGATATCACATATGTCTACATGACTGTTCCCATCTCTAGTAGCAGCAAAAAGTTTCAGAATGACCTTCTTCTCACAAATGTAAAATATTTACTGTCACTCTGTTAAGAGTAATACCCTCATCAAGAATTTGTGTGAAGAGTACACTTTATGCCCAACCTCATGTAGGAAGGTTTGTTTCAAAAAGAACTGAATTCAGTCAACTCTCACCCCACTGCAGCAATTAAAAAACACCAGAGAAAAACTTCATTTTCCTACAGTAATCTCCAGATGCACCTAATAATAAAAAAGTGTATTTACTGCACAGAGTGCAACAATATAACTCTGTCAGGTCATGATACCTCCATGTTTGGTTGCCACACTGATATTTCCTGAGGCCGATGATTCCAGGAATCTGACTGATCCAAGAGAGAAGCCTGCCCAGGATAAATGCTGCCTGCCATGGCTGGTATCCCATGAGAACCTGGGTAGCCAGACACCTTTGGGGTTTAAAAAAACAAAGAAGAAAAGAACAGTTATACTAATAAGACCTAAGCTTCTGCATAATTAAAAGCTCCCCTCCACCAAGGGTGCAAATATGACAGTGCAGAAACAACTCTATTCAAGCATGCACAGAGGGAGGAGAGGAAGCAACATTAAAAGGAGGAAGCTATGCCGAAATATGACACAAATCCTCTTTTTTAAGTCTTTGAGGATGTCTATCATAAGAATAACTACTTGAGGACAACTGTAATGATATATGAATATGTAGAAATAGAACTCAACTTTTGAGGCTAACTATAACTATTTGAGAATGCTTATCAAAACAGCAGCATTAGAGAGTATATTTTAACCTCTGCAGTGAAGATGATCAAAGTCCTCCCATGAACAAAATTGAAGTTATTGATATATTGATACATTTGTAAGAGCTAAAAAATGCAGAACTTGTATTCATGTTAAAAGGAGCCTGAAAACATCACCCTACAGAGCCACATAAAAATGGACCCCCTAGGTTATACAACAAGCTTAAGCCTTGAGTGACAGCCTGTAATTAGTGTGCTTAACTGCATGGCTTGAGAACTTCTCCACAGGAAAATCAAAGTAGTTTTAGTGAGTCTGAAGTACTCATTAAAACAATGAAAACCTCCCCCTCTCCATGGAAAAAAACATCTTAGTGGAGGCTGCTGTGTATGGCTGCAGCTCTGAACCAACCCACGAATGCCTGAAGTACTTTCATGACAAACTTTTGTTTTAACATTTTTCAGTGGTGTTAGGAAGAAAAGCAAAACCTGCAAGTGTATGATGTGGTAGATCTAAAGGTTGTTATCAGCCAACAGAAAAGAAAAATGTTTCAGAGGAACATCAGGGAGCAGAGTACCAATAAGCCCATGGAAAGTCCACCAGTTAATGGCATTTTATAAAGGAATTAATTTCATAGCTTAGCAGAGATGTTAACATGAACACCACATTCTTTCAATACGTATGAAAGTGTCTGATGTGCTTCATTGTACTTGTAGGAATTTGAGCTCCACAGTGGATACGAAAATACTTCTCATCTGGAGTAAGCCTACTGTGCTCAGTCTGGAGTTTGTTCTGATGTAAACCAAAAGCCATTTCACAGAATTAAATGAAACTAAATCACACAAGAAGCGAATTAATCCCTCCGGCAGCAACCGAGTTATAAACCCCACATCTGAAAGAATGCATGCAAAGTGTTAAATGTAATACCTGGTAATGGTTGGGCTGTACCATGTGCTGTGGACTTGGATAAAACCCTTCACTGGATCTCGGACTGGGGTAACCAGGCCTACTGGGCTGTAAACATAAAGGGATTTTTAGTCTCTTTAAGAAACAGAAAACTAGCAGCATAAAATCACTCTTTGGTGAGACAGACATTTACAGGTGATGCATCACAAAAGCAAGCTTAAAAAAACCCCTCTGAAATAAAATATTCTAAAATGATTAACCTAATTTTAAACAACTAAGATGAAGTTTTCCTCCAGTTTTGCTTGGAAATGGAAGCAGCTGAATTGATTGCTACATATGTCAATAAATAATGCTTGCTCTGTGAATTCTTTGTGCATATTTAACTGCTTGCACTCAATGACCTGCTCTGTCCTAGTTAACTCTAGAGGACACCAGCTAAGAATAGAACTCTTAAATCAAGTTTCCAGGTGCAAATACAGCATTGATTTCTAAGTTGATGACCTGCAGTACATGAAGCTTTGCTACTAATTTGTTGCTTCCATGACTGTTCCCAGAAGTAATTTATTTTGCTTCAGCCAGAACACACATCAAACTGGTTTGTTTAGCACGAATATGTCCATGTGTTATTCTGAGGACTAAAGTTAGTTCTGATAAATAACTTCTACATAGCTAATTGTCTTAACATGGAAGATCCTTTTGATCATAGTCTGAACTCCATGGTCGCTTTGCTGTCCATGCTTTGCCTTGCAACCCATTCCCAGCCAAACAAGGACAGGACAGGACTAGCTCCCATCAGAAAGGACAGCTGAGGAACAGCTATCAGGAGTCTATGTGACTATCTTGCTTTACCCCTTCAGGAGAAGGGCAATACTTCACACATAAACAAACAAGATGCATAAGCAGAGGAATACATGAGAAAAGTCACCAGAAATTTGGACAGCACTATTAGAAAAAACTGCCTGAAGAGGAGCCTGGGTTTCTGCACACCTTGAACAGATCATCCTTTTGCCAGAACACCTATAGAAATATCACAGTACTGAAAGAAGTCATGTTGGAAAATACTGCTGAAAACAACATACTTTTATCTTCCAAACAATAGTGTTCTGTTATTCTGTATGATATGCACTTCCAAAGGTTTTTTTTTTTTTTTTGGTTAGTTGGGGTTTTTTTGTTTGTTTGGTTGGTTTTGTGAGGAACAATGCTGCTGGGTGTTTTAAAAGGAGAAAAAACAACCAAAGAGGGGGAAAAACCACCCAAACCTCATCACTCTGCAAATGGGCTCTTTCAGTCCTTCTAGCAGTTAACAGTGATCACCACATCCCTTTGATATTGCAGAATTTTATCCTCACTTTATGAGAAATATTGGTATCTTTCTGGATATTTCCTGTCTCAGGTTTCTAACAGAAATCATGGTATGACACAATTAATCTCATAGTACAAACTGTGATATCTGAATTATTTGAGAACGTGTTGGAGTTTAAGGCTGTAAATAAAACAGAATTTAAGACCTCTTCTATAGTAAATTCCTAGAAGGAAAAAAAAAATCAGTTGCCGTAATTAGAAAAACAGGTAATAACTTAAGAACTACTTAAAATCTCCCATCTACAAAATTCAGCTTGTTCCCATATCATTAGTGTGCACATCTGTATTTCACACAAAAATACTCTATAAAAAACCTCACCAGCAACTGCACTGCATATACCACGAGGACATAACTCCCTCAAAAAAAGATACTGCAGTGGTAGAATCAACTTCAGTCTTAACACATCTGTTATCAAGTGTTTCAGTTTGTCTATCACACACAAAGCCCTAAGGATGATAGTTTCTAATACTGAAATTATAATATATTATAATTTCATTATAATATATTAGGAAAAGGTACTTAATTCTATTTGAATTAGCCCCAAAGCTTCAAGACTAAATTCATCAAGGCTGTAGCAATTCAATAGCATATTATTCCAATGTATGCATTTGATCTGCTTCTGTAACTCAGAACATTGTTTATAAATACACCAAATCCTGCTGATTCATCTCAGATGACTAAATCTGTTAACAGGATGTTTGCTGTTTAAATGAAAGCAACAACTCCACTGCCCATATTTCTTGTGTGCCATAAAACTATCCAAACGCAGAACCAAGCTGGGAAATCTATCAGACAATGACCTGACAATGGGGAAACAAAACAAAATAAATCTAAGTTGCCTTCCTATGGCTGCTGGGAGATGTGAGCAGCAGAAGGTGCCACACAAGTCCTGCTGATCATCAGCACCCCAGCTTGCCTGTGCAGCCATGGGAGTTCATCACAAACTCATCAGGATGCAGGTAAGAAGTGGATGCACAAAATTAAATTCTTCAAAATACAGGCTCGACCCTTCAAAGTGCAGAATAACTCCAATGAGAAGCAGACAAGGTATTGAGAGAAAAGAGTGCTCAACAACTGGTGAGGTTAGAGTACCACAGCTGCAGAACACAGCACCAACGTCCAAACAGGACTGACGTGTAATGAAACAAAATGGAGTGTAAACTAAAACATGCAAGATATCTGGAAGCAAATGCCTAATTTCCCATCCAGAGTAAGGAAAATGTACTTATTTTAGATAGAAATTAAATAGTTCATTTCTATCCTCCCACTGATGTGTTATAAAGTTCATGCTGGTCCCAGAACTCACTAGCTAATATTTCACAGGAGTGCTACAAGAAAGAAGAAGAATGACCAGGAAAGTTTTGTGGCAGCTATGGTAGTCTTCTTTAATTTAAACAAGACACAGAAAATCATTAGTGCAGTGCTATAGCATGGATCAGTTCTAATAACAGTTCCCAGCAGAGCTGGGTCATTGCAGGCAAGTACCAGCAAATGATGACAAAATTCATCAGAACGCTGTTGTTTGAACAAACCTGTCAAAGGAGGCTTTGAAAAAAATAAATGGAATAAAAAACATGTTTTTTTTTTTTTTATAAACACACGTAATTTGCAGTCTTAGCTACCTTGGGAGGAGCTTCATCTGATCCTCCTGAGTCCCAGGACACTGTGACTTGTCGCCTGGATTCCATTCTCATTCGTTCTTCTTGCTGCAGCTTCTCTTCCTCCAGTATTGTACTAGGGAAAACATATGCTGTTTAAGTAAAGCTCCAGTTCAATGTCTCACAAACCTCCTGAAACACAGACTTCTCTTATTTATCTCAGTTAGATTTCTGAAAACTGGTCATCAGGAAGAAATACTTCTGTAAGATTACCAGTATGCTTTTAACAACAGAAGCAGCACTGAGTTTTTAGAAAGCTGTGGTTGATCCTGCACAAAAAAAATTTTTTTGCCTGTTAACAGTTCTTTTGATGTGTAATTACAGAGAGAAATCCTCAGAGACGATAAATCAAACACTTACTTGCATGAAAATTTATTTTTCGTAAGAAAATACCCTACTGAACTGCTGCAAAGGCTCAAAACAAAGAATGAAAACATTCTTTACTGAAACCAAACAGTGCTTCAGATCACTGGGATTTTTTTCTTTTTTAAACAAAGCAGTCAAAAACCATTTTAAATGCTATGCCTTCAGCTCTTACATTTTAGACTAACGAACGCATTCAAGCAAACTAATTTAGCAAAACAGAAATATGTGACAGAATTCACCCGGCTCCTAAACATTCAGGTCAAAAGGCTGCATTTTTAACAAAGTACAAGACAGCAGTAAAACTCGTTTGCTACTTACCACTGTTCTGACTATTAAAAAGACTGTTTGAAGTTCCAATGTGATACTGCTGCCCCCACAGCAGCCTCCTCCCCGTTCTGCTATGTGGATTATTAATGTTGGATATTTGCCATTTGAAAAAATACTCAGAATGAAGCTTTGAAACAGGGAGCTGCAAATTCACTGAAGCTGCATGCTACATGGATAGTCTGGAGACGTGAGCAGGGCAGATCATTTACATATCACAATCCCCAGTGTAAAGATAATCCTGTAAAGGAACTATTCCAGCTTCTTTATCACTCAAGAGTTGCCAGAAACAAAGCTAGGTTCTGAGTTTCTAATCTCTTACTCAGTCTGCTGAATAACCACCCAGAATTACTCATGCAGGGGATGAGATCAGCTAGAGCCATCTATTCTAATCTTGGAACTTTACTGCTTATTTCAAGAGCAAATTCCTGCTTGGTTGAAGATGAGAACTCTGCTTTTCCTTACTCAGCCAAAACCAAAATCTATGCCACTTCTAAGAAGCAGAGAAGTCATCTCATCTCGCTGCAGCTAAAGCAAGTTTCTAAGTATTGCTGCAATTTCAATCCATTATTGCTGAAGTAGCACAGGAATGTGGAACAAAACCAAAATCAGACAAGTTACAAAAGTCATCCTGATGTAACTGCCATGGAAACACAGCTACAGCCCAAGGGAGGGCACTGAACGGAGAAAAATCTGCTTTACCTCTCTCTTCCTTCAGAATAAGGGAAATGCAATTATTTCCTACTTAAACCCATTCAGAACTAGGAAAAAAACCACTCTTTTTAAGCTAGGTCACACTTCAGCTATTCAGCATGCACTTCTATGCAGCATGAGACATCAGCCCACATGCACCCACAGCCACGAACCACGGTCACCACGTTTCAGGAAATACCTCAAGATTTAAAAACCCTACAACAATACACATAAAACTTCCACGCAGACATTGCAGGACTAAAATACAGCTTTTTAACAAAGCTGTTGATACAGCAGCTGTTAATCTGTTGATAACAGACTGTTAATCTGAGCCAAAAATGGAACAGGAGTTGGCTAAAAGGAGCCGACCAAAATTAGAGATGGCTTATTGACAATTTGGGGCCACAAGTGCAATTTGCTACAGCACAAAATCTGTTACAACAAATTTGTTACCTTTTTTCCCCATGAAAAGGAATGAAACACCAACACCTATCTGCCTTGCTATTACAGCCATTTCACTGCTGGTGCCCCAGGATCCAACACAAACCCATTAACTTCAGTCACAGCACTGGAAAGGACCAGTTTCTACTGAGATGACTTGTTTTTAATAACATCGGCTCAGCTTTTTGCCTTGCAACTTTAATTCATCCCTCTCTGCTCTTTCTGTTTCATCAGGAGATCCTTTCCCCAACAACCCAGAGAACAGCCTGGTCAAAGGCCGATGAGCTGCAGCAGGGTTTGTACTTGGGTGCCCTTGAGTACCACTGACAAGAATATAAAATAGAAATGCCTCAGAGAAGCATTACTCCCAAACTCAAGAAGAATATAAATGGCTCACAGAAACATCTTTGTTTTTTCAAAGGGAAGACCAGTCCATAGATGGAGTAAAAGCATGCCAAGAAATATTTTTGACCTTTTCTCAGTGCAGCTGCTCAAGTACTCTGAAGAGTTTATTAGAATTTGCAGAAGGTCAGGGAAGTCAGATCTAGGCATATTTTCCCAAACTGCACCTATTTTTAGCAGCAAAGAGGAGCAAGCAGAGAAGTATTGCTATTCATATGATTTACCTAGCAGATCTTGAGGTACTACAGACAAACAACCCACCTTCTTGGCTATGTTAAGTCTGATGAAAAATCTCAACTATTAAATGCTTGCCTAATTGATAAACTTATTTACAAAGAAACTGGCTCATGACTTGAAAAGGAAACTTACTGGGAGCTTCAGTATAGAATTATCTGAAACTTACATTTCAAAAGACACAGCAATACCAGTGTTTGCTGCTATGGTGATGTTGCAACCTACAATAAATTCTGACCCTGAGCAAGCAGCTTCTTTTTTTTCCACTCTGATGTGTCTGGCCATGAGAAATAAAAGCTGGATGCATTTTTTCACATATTTATTTTTTTAGAAACATATTTTCACATACCACCCTAATTTCCAAGCCCTTTCACATGGATTACAGATCATTGCTAATGGTGACTCTCAAGGAGCAAAAGGCTAATGAAGCATTTTGCAGCCTCCACCATGTACTTCAGTTTTGCATTAAAATAATTTTTTGCCAAGTTGCCACAGAAGGACATGACTCAAACTGTCCTTATTCTTATCAGTTTTGGGTTTTCATTTATGAGCAACATTTCAGTACCTACAGCAAATGCAATCAGAAAAAGGCTCAAGTCTAGTTTTCATCAGCTAATGATCTCACTGATGTCACAACAACAGACTTTAAAAGCATGCATCAGTTTTTTCTTTCTTTTTTTTTTTTTAAATTAAATAAAAATAAAGCTTTTTTGAGTTATATTTAATGTGACCTGCAGTGCTAGGATGTTAGTGTTGTTAAAACCTGTGCTGCTTCATCAGTGACCAACAGAGGGCCAGAGCCCAAACTCTTATCACAGCAGTGGTACAACTGCTGCTTATATTGCTGTTTTCAGGAGAAAGAGTGCTTTAAACAAAATTCATTCCATGCTGCAGTGAACATGTCACGCAATTGCATTCATCTGAAAGCTCAAAATGAAAATCAGAGTTAAACTCCAATGCAAACAACCCCAGTTTTGACAGAATCACCAACCAACAGGACACGCAGGGAACCACAACTCCCAAGCACAAGCCCCAGAGTTGACTTCAAAGAAAACCTGTGAGTGTGGTGGGGCTACCTCAGCAATACAGACCTGCAGCACAGTGAATATAGCAAAGAATAAATTCAATAACACACGCATATAGCTGATTGTCCATGGTTACAGGGAGTGTACAAATACAGTACAGTAAGTGTATGCTTCTACTAAGTGGCCAGGAGCCATTCTGAGGAGAAATCCTGCAGAAGAGGTATTGCATGATTTGGGTATGTTGCACACTTTGCAAAGGGCCTTTTATGTTATTCACTATGGAGCATTAAGACTAAAAATCTCTTTGATCCAAAAATCAGCAGGGCAGCATGTGCTTCCTAATTAAAATATCCCAGATTCTACTCCTGGCCCAGTCAGTGACAGAACCAGCCGTGCAGCTGAGTAGCACCTTACTGTCCTGACATTCCCACGTTTATAGACATCCCCCCAGTGAAAAAGGGACCTGGGATGTGAGGAGGAATTAAATTTGGAAATCCACAATCCACCCCTTTGTTTCTGTATTTGCTAAGAAGACCAGCACATTCCTGTGGACTTTGGGCAGATCAAATGTTATAAAATATCAGGCCTTATTACCACCCTAACAACACTATCAATTCTACAGAAATCGGCATCTTTGCCTTGCACAATCAGCTGCAAACACAGTTTGTGCAAAGCAGATGTTACTGTGAAATGGGAAAAGCAGCAAATGGAGAAGACATGAAATGCTTATGCTCCCATCAGTGCTATTTCAGATGCAGAACAGAAGTTTTTTCCCAAAGCCACAGACTTTTTCTCATTAGAACAGAGATACACTGCAGAGCTGTATCTTTGGCTTCAAGCAGACAACGAGCCTGCTCTCAAGCTTGAAAGACTGTCCTGGACAGGACCCAGAATGAGCAGCAGCAACACCACACAGAAAAAGCCACCAGGGAAATGGCTTGTTTTTGCAAGTTCATGGGAATTTGAGTTTTGAAACACAATCTTTCCTAGCTGCCTGAGATTGCCTCATCGTAAGGGAATTGGGAACCTTTCCAACGAGAGGCTCTGAGAGCAGTGCAAAGAAGCCCTAAGGACAACTGTGCTGCCTGACTTCCAGGAGATAAAGATTACCAGTTTGGAGTGGCAGAAAACTCTGCTTTGGTGAGAGCAGAATAAAAACTGGATTTTAAGGTTGCTGTGCTCCTAGGAGAGAGGCTGCCCTGTAAACAAAGCTTCATATCTCCCAGTATGAGTAGAGGAGCAAAGCCCCACTCCCCTTCAATGCATTTTTCGCCTAGAACTAGAGAATTGTTTAGGTTGGAAGGGACTCTTGGAGGTCTCAAGCCCAATCTTCTGGTAAAGCTGGGATTCATGCGTGGTGAAGCCAGGTTGATTGAAGCCTTTTCCAGTCAAGGTTTCAAAGTCTCCCAGCATGGAAATTCTAGAGTCTTTGTGGGTGATATGTTTCAGAGCTTACCCACGCACACTGGGAAACAATCTGATCCGCAACCAACGAGAATTTGCCTTGTTGCATGTCCTGAGTGTTGCTTCTCACCCTTTGGCTGGGTGTTTCTGAGGGAAGCCAGGCTCTTGGGCACGGATCCATCCTGCTTATCTGGTGATATCATTCCACATTTCACCTTTTTCCCCTCTGCCCCTCCAGACTTATGCTGTTCTAAGTGCTGCTGCCATCACTCTGTCTCTGAGTACAGCCTACATTTGTTTCACTCCCCAATACAGTTACTCTGGATTTACTGGTGAGTCTCCCTGCCCGAGTTAACACACCATGGTCATTTTCCTAGTCACATATTTTTAGGGCTTTATTCTCTTCCATGCCAGTCAGCTGTAAATTATCAGTACAATCTGACTGAAAATTTAAAAGTACCTGACTCTTCCAGAGGCAAAAAAACCCCGAAAAAGCAAGTGAATTGCCAATTTTCCACCTATTACCTAAATCATACAACTGTGCCCTATCTTTTCCTTGCAATTCCTACCCAGCTCTACCATTCCTTCCTTGGTGGTTAACTCCACAGTCAATAGGATGGTGAGTTCTTTTGTGAGAAGGGCTACATCTTCCTCAAGCTGTGTAAATTATTAGCCTACACTGGAGCTCCCAGAATAACTGATGGTGGAAACTTACAAAATGTTAAGAAATAGAAAAAAACTTAAAGGCAGCTAAGTTCCCCACACATATTAAACCTGTCCCTTATTTCAACCACCTATGAATTATCTTGTACCACAAACATGCAGCGACAGCACATAATAACATTATGAAAACAGAACACGCCACAAGGTACTACTTTGAAAGAAGATCTAAGGTAAAACTCAGGAATTTGGCAATGAATTACAACAAACCCAAGAGTGGATTTACACTTTACAATGCCTACATGTTGTTTGAAGCTTATATTGACTTAGGCAAAATAGATACTGAACACTCCTAAGATCCCAAGGGTGGTCAGAAATCCTGTATGTGTCTGTACAATATCTCAGTGATGTTTTAAAGCTAAAATATCACTCCCATTTTGTAGTAAGTGAAATGAAGATACGGACATTGGAATAAATTATTGCAGAATAGACTAAGGTGTGAATTTAGATTGGTCTCAAAAGCACGTGCTCACATTTACTCCAAGATAAATGCAAAATAGACTACATCCTGGTTTTAAAAGGGCACAAAATTTGTAGTTAATGACGCTGCATTTATTGCAGGCTCCACAACTGCATAGACACAGCTGCCACAGGGCAACTAGTGTGCTACAGTTGTTATGAAAAAAACATTCAACAGCATTCACCTGATAGCTCATTTATTTAATACAGGATACATTTCCAGCCCAAAATTGTCAGCTGAATGTTTGACTAGTTAAACACTCTAAATTCCTTCTACTCCTCTCCCCAAGGACTGAAATTACAAACAAATTACTAGTCAAATCTGGAGTTTTTCTTGGGAGAGAAAGAAGGTGATTCATATTTCCAGTTATTTGAATTTATTGCCTAGTGTAATTTTCTCCAACAGATAAGGTCCAGATTTCCAAAAGAGTGGCAACAACTTGGCTGTCTGAAGAGAAAAGTTAATACCCTGGATCTTGCATTTTCCACAGAAAGAAAAATACTGTAACAGAAGACAGAGGAAAAAAAAAATATTTCTGAACAAGGAAATGACCTTTCAGAAACAAAACCCTACCTGAGTTGTGCTTTAAGTTCAGTAAACCTGGGTCGCCTGCTGGGGTCGTAGGCCCAGCACTTGGTCATAAGGCTGTAGAGGGTGGGAGGGCAGTTGGGAGGCATTGGGAGCCGCTCACCGTTCTCAATCCGCCCAATCACATCATTGTTCTTCACCCCCTGGAAGGGCTTCACCCCGTGCATTAGGATCTCCCACATACACACACCTGAGAAACACACACACGACAGTTTTCCCCAGTGTGAGAAAACAATAAAAGAAACAAGCCCTGATTTTGTACAGCCAAAAAATGTCATTTCTCCAGAAACACAGAGCTAGGGAATCGGTTGTGACTTACCAGCAGGCAGCAGAGAGGAGTGATGTGCAGTAGGGTCACACACACAGTATCAACCCCAGCTATTTCTGAGGAAGCATGAGCCAGAGCTGGCTCACAGCAGCCTTGCTTCCCTTTCACCTATCGTAAATCAGAAGGGTTCCTCATATTCAAATCTACTCTTCTATGAGGCAGAATGATCTGTGTTTGCTCTGCCCTTCCACTAGTACCAACAGGCTTGTCTCGACACGTGGAGTGCAGTTCCACTTTGAAGGTGTTTTAATGCTGGCATTGATCCCACTTTTTTGTGCTGAAACTATGTAATAAAACAGTTTCTGTTGAAACTATGTTAAAATCACAAAGGGAATGGTCTGTTGGCCTAGGATTGGCCAGAAACTTCCATAGACTTAATTTTCCTAAGTCTGACTATACTAGAGCTTTCTTCACACTATTATAAACCTGCTAAAATTCACATACCCTTCAGTTAAAAAGATACAAATTTTATTTTGTAAAGAGGATTAACTCTTAATTGACTGTCCTGCTTTTATTTCAAGTTTCATCACCTTTGTTCCTTTACCCAGCCTATCTTTGATCTGACTGTACAGCAGTCTGGACCAGTTTGAGCACACGTGATCAGATTCATATAAAACTTGCATGTTTAAGAAAAAAAAAAATTAAAGGCTTCAGGGTATTCCCATATACCCATATTTTTACTCATTCTGGTCACATTTTCTAAGTTTGCAGCAGCAATGAAAGACAAATTAAGTGGGAATCTGGCATTAAAGATCTGGAAACAGGACACAGGCTGATCTATGTATTAAGCAAGGAAGGAGGCATACCACCATATAAGAAAAGTGAAAATATGGAACAGAAACAGCAAGTAAGAACAGTATAACAAAAAGAAAAACAACAGTAAAAAAAAATAATCTCTGTTACGACTATGACCTAATTTCCTGGTACCTTCACTTCTGTCAGCTTCTGACTAGAGGCAAAAAGGCAAGTGAAACTTTAGGCTTAATAAGTCCAAAAAAAAAGAAAGAAGAATACAGAGATGGAAAATGTCCTGGAAGAAACTGGATTTTCAAAAAGTGCAGTAAAAATAGTGCCAAATATATGGAACTTATTCATTTGTAGTAGTTAAAATGAAATACTGAACTCCTCCAGGAGGCCAGTGAAGCAACCCCACCGTTCAGTGTCCACTTACCAAACATCCACACGTCGCTAGCTGAGGTAAACCGTCGGAAGTTGATTGACTCTGGAGCCATCCATTTGATAGGCAGTTTTCCTTTGGAAGCTACAGGGAAGGCAAGGCAAGGCAAGGCAGGCTGTTATTCCTACTGCTGAGCTCAAACATCAGTTTTGTTCTCAGTGAAATAATTTATAGGCAAAACCCACCGCTGGAGAAGCACTGCCACTATCAAACTTAATACAAGAGATTTCTGCACTGTCTGACCAGTTTTGATGGTCAGTCCTCTCTGTCCCTAAATATTCAGACTGAGGTCCTTCAAGTTTCAAATTAATCCCTATTTCAAAATGAAAATACTGCAGTTAAGAAGGTACTGGCACCAAATCTGAAACTCACAAAATCTCTGCTAGGGAGCAGGTGTTTTTTGAATGGTTCATAGAAAAAAAGGGTAGGTCCTTTGGCCTAACCCAAAATACAAAAAAGAACCCACAAAGACCAATATAAAGCCCCAAACCTCCCAACAAAGCCTCCAACAACAAACCCCAAAAGCACAGCAAGAACTGATCATGTCAAAAGTATCCCTCCTCTCCTCTCAGCACTTAAAATGATGATAATGTAGCTCACAGTGATATAAGACAAATGAAATGAGGAAACAGAGTGTAAGGGGACAGGTAAAGGCTGCTTTAAAATATGTGACTGAAATTAGAAATATGTTTCATAATATACACCAGGTTTCACATGCTCCTGTTTGGTGCCCTACATGCAAACCATATTCTCATTCTGTATTTCCACCCATCAGTCACTGCAGGACTTATCACAGCTGCTACACCCACTTCAGATCATTATTCCATCCAAACAGGGGGAAAAGGCAGGCTTCAGAGACTGTTTTTTGCACTGCATCTCCCTAGCCCAGTGGCTTCTGAAGTATGCAGCATGCAATGGCAGCACAAACTCAAAAGTGATCCATAGATAACCATGAACTCATTGTAGGTTAACTATATTATGCCATGAATATGAATATTATCTCAAACAGGCCTCAGATGTGGTTAATATTCTAAAAATGGTGAAGAAAGGACTATCAGATTGTCATAAAAAGGGGAATTCTACCTATGTGTGAATTTTCTGTTTTTTTACAACTTAATCAGACCTTGTTATTCGTCCACTTAAGCATACATGTAGGAATTGAGTGTCATCCATTAAACGGTTAAATAGTTTGCCTTTTTATACAACTAGACCAAGAATATCTGGTTAATTCCTTTTGACAACAAACTCTACTGTGAGAAGCAACTGTCTTCTAAGTGGCCTGTGTGAAGGACTCAGAATGTCAGCTCACCTTTATAGTAAGTACTGTCTTCCATGTATCGAGATAAACCAAAGTCACCTAATTTCACACAGTCAGTGGCAGACACCAGCACGTTTCTAGCAGCAATATCCCTGCCAAACAGAGGAGATATTATTTGTAGTAATTTAAAAAGTTAGAGTGGAGGCATATCACTGAAAAAAAAAAGAATTAAAAAGGAGAATTATCAAGCACCTTTAAGAGTTATTTTTCTAGTCATTATTTGGGTGTGCATGTACAGAAAAAGGTAACTA